>NC_052612.1:4485580-4606707 GCF_016545825.1 Eucalyptus grandis
ATTGATTAGCAATCGGAATCATTCAATCCTTCAATGTGAACGTTGCTCTGGCATTAAATAAGCCACAAATAAATTTTTTATTTCCTATCAATAGGAGATCAATCTGGTTTTAAGTTTTGTTAGGCAAATATTGATGTAATAAAGGCTGTATTTTAAGTAGTGGCCCGTACGGTTGCAAGATTCGCGCTCCTTAATCTTCTCCGGAGTCTCTTCAGGTCTCACATGGCCTTCCTCTATATGGACATGAACGTCTAACTACACATAGTGAGCTCATCTCTGTGTGACTCATCGTCAAAGGAACACCAGAACATGTGCATTAAATTCACTGGCGATGTCATGCATTAGAAACTCAGACGCTAAGCAACCTCCGATGCTAAGCAACCACAAACACAGTTGTCTTCCTTGTCTCCAGGACCAGAAATACCACGTGTCCTCCATCGTTCTCCGATGACTTAAAACTTCCAGAACAAACCACGGCGCACTTGACTCTCGTACGGTGCTAGGACAAGCATGCCGATGTCCATTTCTCAACCCTTCTATCTGTATATGGGGATTCACTTCTTTCTATATCTTTGATTTCTGCAAATCCCCACATCGAACATGTATCGGGTGCATACCGGAGTTTTGTCCTCTTATCAAGTGCTAGGCATGGAAGCTTGAAGATACAAAATGTATTCGACATCATCATGTCTATTGACTTATAATCTGTGACGCCTTGTGATGGTAATTCTGAACAATATGCAACTTAATAGGACGTCTCCTCCATGAAGTGCTTCTCCAAGTTCGCGTACGTTCTTGCTCTCTTCGACCGTGGATGCTCGGGCCACAAACTTGGTCCTAGCCATGTTATTTGGTACAGCTCACCACATGGACTTCCTCAAAGCATAATATATGCAAGAAAAGACAGCACAGAACCACCGTACGTCGCATGCAATTACGTCGAGTACGTGATAACGTGAGCGTAGCATCTAATTCACTTGCATTCTACTCATCATATACATGCAACAGAAAACGGAAATATAGAAATTTATAAAAATAATGCGAAATTATCATGTTAACATGTGAAGACGCATCTTATAATATGCCACGCGTAGGGTTTATATAGCCTCCTTTCTTCCAACCCGTCGTTGACACTTCCCATCAGAACTCCAAGAAAATGGCAAAGTCGTTCCTCGTGATTAATAGCTCCATAAATTCATGGCTTCTCTTAGTATCATTCTTTCTCATTGTGGCCACATCTCTAAAACAATCGGAAGCAGCCTCGTATAATGTGCTGAGCTACGGGCGAAGGCGGACCCAGGAGGACTGACTCGACCATGGCATTCCAAAGAGCGTGGTCGTCGGCCTGTGGCTCGGCCGTGCCGCCGGTCTATGTCCCCGCAGGAAACTTCGTGCTGAACTGGTGGTGTTCACTGGACCGTGCAAGAATAGGATCTTGTTTTCTAATCGCGGGGACTCTAATAGCTCCGTCAAATTACTGGAGTTTGGGAATTCGGGGTATTGGATATTGTTCAATAAGGTAACGAGGGTTACGGTTCATGGAGGGACTCTTAATGCACGAGGTTCTGGTTACTGGGCTTGCAAGAGTTCTGGCAAGAGTTGCCCCGTGGGGAGCTAGGGTGAGTTCTACTAACTTTGTGAGGATTAACTTGCGCATGCATCGTGTGTATATTATATAGTGACCGATTTTCGTTTCGATTGAGTTTCTTTTCTTTATTCGGCTGTTGCGCTTGCTAGTACATAGCGTGATTGACATATCGGCCTCATTGTTTGACGAATGACAATCATCATATGGCTAAAGTGAAGGTAGCCACCTCCTGAACTGCTTGGTGATTTTGACATATTGCAGTTATAGTCAATCAGCTGCCCAAATGACACAGGATAATCATATTGCTCGTTTTCATGTCTTTTTTGGGCAGTCAATATCGTTGGAAGGGTCGAGCAATGTCGTGATCAGTGGCATAACATCCGAACAGCCAGAATATTCACATCGCGATTGACAACTGCGTGAATGTGCTTATCCAGAACGTGAAGATAAGAGCACCATCGCAAAGCCCCAATACTGACGGCATCCACATCAGTTCTTCCACTGGAGTAACCATTGCCTCCTCCTCCTTCATGACCGGTGACGACTGCATCTCCATTGGTCAGGCTCCAAGAATGTCTGGATCCAGCGTGTTGCGCGTGTGGCCCCGGGCACGGCATCAGGTACACAAATAAAATCATTTACAATTGAAGAGATTGATATACTTTTGATTCCTGTCAGTTTTCAGTATGGAGTGGTTTTATTTGTGTTATCATAGATTTGATTTCTCCGTATAATAGTTGACCTCCATACGGACTGAGGATATCTCTAATTTACTGTATTCTATACAATGTGGTTCGATATTCGTGTTCGCGACTTCGGGTAACTGCATACTATCCAATCCCAAAATCAGTAGCCCAACTGATCCACTAAATTTCTCTTTAACTGTCCTGTTGTTTATATTAACTATACTAAAATAACGTGCGGAATTCGAAACAAAATGCAGTGTTGGAAGTCTGGCAGAGAATGCGAATGAAGAAGGAGTTGAGAATGTGACAGTAACAGGCAGTTTTCACAGGAACTCAGAATGGAGTGAGGATCAAATCATGGGGAAAGCCAAGCACTGGATTTGCTAGAACCATTTCTTTCCAGGAACATCATCATGAAAATGTGTTTAACCCCCATCATCATAGACCAAAATTACTGTCCAAGCAACACAAATTGCCCTAATCAGGTACTTGCTTAACCCTTCAGCAGATCTTCATCAAAGAAAATCTTCATTTTGTATTGGATGAAATTTGGTTGACAGCGATTCTGAACAAAACCATCATCAACCTCACGTGACTTATATTTCCTTTCGTTTTGCTCGTTTGGTTCTCTCTGCAGAATTCAGGTGTGAAGATTAGCCGAGTTACATACAAGAACATCAAGGAACCTCGGCCACACCAGTTGCTATGAACTTCGTCTGTAGCCCAACAAATCCGTGCTCAGGCATTGCATTACAGAACATAGAACTCAAGTACCTTACTGTACAAGCCACTTCTTACTGTAAGAATGCTGGAGGCAGCAGCAGAGGAATAGTTGTAGCTGAGAAGTTGTTTCTGAATTTGATAAATTTCTTTCGGTCAAGAGTTGAAGTTTTTTTTTAAATTTCATGCTAGTTTATATGTAAATAAGCACGTTTCATTTTTTTTCTTTCATAATGCCCATTGTTCAATCGGAAAACAACCACTGCAAAACAAAAACTTCAACTTCCACTGGACTTTAAGCATTTTGTCACTCCTGACTTAATCTTTTCAGGTAACCAGAACTTCTTCTGGCTAAAGCTGAAAATGCACAATTTACTGATAGAATATGCTCTGTACAGAACAAGATACATCATGGAACCTCAATAAGTCATTTTATATTTGAGGAAAGATTTTTGCATCTCCACCAGGAATTATACACAAACAATATCACCATGCACCCAAAATCTTCTCCGACATTTCCAAATTTCCACCTCTATGGTAAAAGAAAAGAGCTATTTTGCCAACAAAATTGTACAGCCTTGACTAACATGTCATTAGTTAAAGAATAGAAGATGACCAATCTAGTTGAAGAAACATCTGAAAGCATGGTAAAAGAATTTGAACCTGTCCAGCAGAAGCAAGCTAAGTATTTACATCCGGATATTGCTTCCTCTGCATGAATCTGAGGAAACCTTCAGCATCAGAATAGAATGTGCAGCTGGTAAGGGGACGCATAAGGTCCCAAAAATATCTCATTCCCTCTTGAGCATTCAAGGGTTGTGCACCTCCGGAAGTTGTCAATGTCAGTAGAATTGCTGTGCTGCCGATGTTCAGGCAGGTAAACTGAACCACCTTGGCTTTTTCGGAAACACGTCCAACTTTGAGTCCATGAAGCATCTTGGATGAATAGCAGTGACGCACCCGGATCTTGTGGCTCCATGTTTTCGTGGAGCGACTTCCCTTCAGATCATCAACTTTAAAATCACTTCCTTATCCTGGGCATCTTCAGACACCAGTTCTGTGGTATACCCTCAACCAAGTCCTCTAGTGTATGCAATTCTTCATGGTGGACTGAAACCTCCACAAATTGTTCAGGTTTTATTATGCCACCAGCTGGTGTCACCTATATTGCAATATGACACAAAAGATTGCCCCACTTCAGTTGGTAGATATGTATCTACGAAATATGCAGGAATGATATTTATGAATAGTAGCGAAAATTTGCTAGGAATACAAACAAATATTCTCCTGATAACCTGAATCACTTATAGTGTCCTTTCCATCAGAAATCAAATGGATCCCTTAAGAAAAGACCCATAAATTGAGTTTGCTAATATATAGAAGCATGCTTGCATTGTTTTTTTTTAGATTGATGCACAAAGATTTTACTGTAGATATACCTGGCTATAATAATGTCTTGGAAAACTTTAGTTGATACAGTTAAAACATCCCCTAAACTAAGCGCACAATTTGAAGGGACCACGTGATGTTATGGCAATGATACAACCCAATTTCCAGAGATGATGGGAGAACATGGGAAGTGTTGGAATCAACTATCAGATGAATGCTGCTAGATGGCATAATCTGATGAAAATGGAACACCTCCTACTGCTAAGTTGTCCTGGGACCAAATGGGGTCAGGCTGCTGCCAAAGGTAGTTCATTTTATTAGATAGCTAATCATTGGCTTAATTGGTAACTACAGTATGATTGATTAGAAAAAGGCTTCTTGATACTGATATTTAACTGTCATTCTTTTCATCCGGCCTACTATGAGAAACGATACCTCAAGCCATCGTGGGAAGTCCCGAAGGAACCTCTTGGACGTTGATCTGATGGATGAGCATCGTCCTTCAAAGCAGACCGACCTTCACAAATAAATCTAAAACACGGCTTTGTCATCGACATCTGTTGGTGATTTTTAAAATGAAAGTGTCCTGGTTCTTCAGAAGTATGCTGTCAGTGCTCAAATAGTTTCGGAACACGACGCATTTCTGCTAGCATGGTCCTGATGTTTTCATTTGATTTCACTATATTCCCAAACTCTTGTCTCCTAACTGATCGATCAGCATGATAATTTCAGCACTGAACTTACAGCGTACAGGTTTGTGATCACTGTCAGTCACATCCATACAAGCCTCATACCTTCAAAAAAAACAGCATTAATTTTATGCTGAATTCCCCAAATTTAAGTGGGCACAGATGAAGTGGCACGTACTGTAATATAGATGTGACAATGGGACACTCCAAGCTGCATTCTGACACTGAAGAGGACCGGTTGTCACGATAGATGATTCTGTCACACCAAGCAGGAATGCGCTTCTTCTCCCCCAGAATCATATCCTGATACAGAAAAGCAACTGCCTTCAATACCGGTAACAAAACAAGAACCAATTAAAAGCAGGCACAAAATTTTGGGGAATCTTCAGTAAGCTATTTTGGTTCCATGGACTTTGCAATACTTGCAAGAAGCTAAGATCCTAGATTATTAATTCTTTACCTCCTAAACCTGCTTGGTGACGTTCAAACTTGTATTGGAGGAAATCTGATGAGTGCCTCACGCATTCCTTGGAATACTTTCCTGCCTTCATTTCTGCTCCTCAGTTGATCCTTTTCTAAGCCAATCAAAGCTTCTCTGGGGAAACAAAGTCCCTTGCTTCATCATAAGATATACCAAATAGTCTATAGTTGAAATCACCAAGAAACACCACCATATCTGCCTGTGACAGATCAGGTCTGCCCTCCTCAGAGTTGTGACTCGTGTTCTGTGAAACACCAGTCCTTGTTACTTCAACATAATAAATCTAAATGTATATATTTGAGTGGCAGGAGGAGCACAAGGGCAAGAAATGCTAGCAAGAGTAATTGATTGAAGAACTACTCACACTCATACTGAGGCATCTGTGCTGAAGAGGAGACGCCAGCTGCAACAGAAAGTACAAATGGCAAGCCAGAAGAATAGGAAGTAAATGAATATATGCACAGGCAAGATAGCAAGACAAAATCAGGTATGGGACCATACCAGCTGCAGCATTAGTACATTATATGATCGGCTGAATGCCATGGATTCGGTAGATGTGATCAAAATCAGCATTCCGCCGATTGACAGCTTCAAATGTGCTGCCGTGACAGTTCACAAAGCATATAATCCGATCATAGACACGGATCCTCAGCCTACACCCCTGGTCAACCAGCCACAGTCATATCAGTGATGTCAGGTAGGAGGGCTTTAAAGACTACACAAACTCCAAGTTTACAATTATCCAAGTCTGCTTCTGCAAACATGATAAATCTAACTTCAAAATAAACTAGGAGGTTTATGGAGGAATGGGACAAACCTTATTACCACAATTGCACAGGCCAAAGCCACACGCAACTGCTGCAACATCAACATCTCCAACGCGTTCTGAGATTCTTTTTTTCTAACCCCTGTACCAAGTACAGCTAAAAAGGATGTAAGAGACCTAGGATGTAATGGGAATATATCTGGGGTTAGGATATTGGATGTTGGCCCTCTGGAAGTTAAAAAGTAAGACCAGTTTAAACTGCATACACAAAATATCAACATAATAAAACCAGAGATACGGCATGAGGGCTATAAACTAAGGGACATCAATGAAGAAGTCAAATTTATAGTCCTGTGGATTTGCAAACAGATTATGGGTATTTCAAATCGGAAAAATGCTCTAATCATTGACCCATAAACATCGCAATCACAGTTATCCTGCAAGGACTCACCAGATAGCTATGAGCAACCCAGCCAACTGCCTAGACCCCATACGCTCAAAAGTATTTCCTTCATCCAAAGTCTTCCCTGATAGTATCCAGCCACCAATGTCCAATTGAACTCCCTTCAAGCCCTACCTAAAATGGCCAGACTGTGTGAGAACTCATCTTAAAAAAAAAAAAAATCAACGGCAAGTATACATCAAACACATGCTTGAACATGCATGAACTCAAGTGCCAAGCAGCAAGAGGATGAGGAAGGAAAAGATGGAGCAAAGAAAAACATATCTTCAAAATTAACTAGAGATGCATATATGATTGAGAGGGGCCATTTTAGAAATTAACTTAGGAGTTTCATCAAATGCTGGAGGATGATATAAACAGAAAAACTGCAATTAACTATTTTGCTAAGAAATATATGCAGAAAAGAAAGAAAATAAAAGATATCTCCGTTAAGGGATCTGATCAAATTCGTGAATTGGCCGATGGTGTCAAATGATGGAGTGAATTATTGGGTAACCTAATTTCAGAAAATCAAAAGGATATTTCAATAGGTCTTGGCTCCCCTATAAGTCCTAGAGAATGAGGCCCTGTCTATTTTCCACATTTGCTATCAAGAAACAAAAGAACCTTGAAGCATAGCACGATTGACCCATCGTCAATCATCAATAGAAGTCAAAATAATCATACAGTTTCTTTTGCAGCTGACATCGCTAGAAACCCGGCACCCATCTCCACTTCTTGGCACCCAATAACAACAATTCCAACATCTGAGGCAGCAGAACCTATCCACAATGAAAGTGACTCTTGAGAAGCTCTTCCTTGGCCAACATTCCACGTGCCAACTAATATTTTGACATTGTGTTGTCTTGTGTATATTTCTTCTTTTGTGGACAATTCTGACCGTATAATGTTGTCAATAGGTCCTGGAGATGTTATATTCCACCCCGTATGCCACCATGAGTGGCTAAGCTATATATATAATTTTTGCCAACTGCCAATTTTATCACCGGGCTGCTGTGAGCAATCCACCCAGCAATTACATTTCCCTCGAGGTCCAAGACCTGGATTAATCCACTGATATAGCCTATATAAATTCGTGTTCCAAGAGTACAGAAGCATAGAACTGCACAAGCATGGTGATTAAAATCTTGCAAACGGTTTCCACGTCCATCCCACTGCACCAGTAGCCCGTTTGAGCATCCAGTCCAAATCATTCCATCGGCAGTCTGAACAATTGCTTCTGTTTTCTTGGTATTTTCTTCCGTAAACGCCCCAGCACCCTTTGTAGCCACTCGACGAACTGCATCAGCAGCTCCCATTATGGCATTACGAGATCGCTGCAAAAAACTAGAGCCCTGAGATTTCTCCTTTTTCGATGTAGAGACAAATTTAACTTTCATTTCATCTTCCACCGCTTGATCTGCCGCTGAAGCAACATCAATCCGGTTCTCGATCTGACCCTCTATGTTAAAACATTTCAAAAGCTCTTTTGTGCGAGCATTCCTGCAAACAACCATGTTGAAACTAAGTATCTTCAAAGGAAGAAGATTGTCATTAGCATTCCTGCAAACAATTACCATGTTGAGACCAAGTATCTTCATAAACAAGAAGACTGTCCTTGAAATGATTTTTGTACCGAATCATCTCTATGTTATCTTTCAAATATGATACTAGCCTTCATATGCTGAAATGCTCAAGTTACATATCCCGTTTGAGTGTCCCAATCATTCTTAAATTGCTACATGTGAAACTTCTGGCTGCATACATCCGGAAGCCCCAAAAATACATATTGGGAATTGGATACCAGCTAGCATTAAATTCAACTTTTTAAATCAATAGCTACCAAATAAAATATATGCATATTTAAGAGAATAAAGCAAAACACTTTTTCCAGTACAAGATCCAAATAAAAGCTGAGCTAGAAATCAGATTTCCCACCAATTCATCTTGCAGTTAAACAACAGACAATTGGAAAGATATCAACATCATCCGCAGAAAATTACTTCTAGAAAGCCTAAAAATGTTGAATAAGAAGATTGATCTCTAGAATGAACCAATAGATTTTAATCGGACAGCATGCTCAACTAGAATCAGGAACTAAGTTTGACAATTGACTGCTACCTTTTCTCTTTGAGCAATTTCATGTAAATTTTACTTGTCAACAAGTTATAAAAGAGATTTTCATAAGATAGATACTAGGCCAGTCCCAAAGAAGAGATGTCTCAAGACAATACCATTTTGAAAACGAGTGATCCCACAGCCCAAACTTTTCCCCTAACATTATCTGCTGCTAAGCACTTCACATCCGAAGAAGAAATGCTACAAACACCATTGACGGTGACTTGGCTCTTCAGGTCAATGAATGATCTCTCCACCAGTAGAGCGGCCATGTGTTTTCCTCTGGTGATAGAGAGAGATTTTTCAATGGTTTCCCATGGCCATATTTTAATAACGCCACCTTCGAATCCAGTCCAAAGATCACCTGTAGGAATCAACATTACTAGGTCAGTACCCAAGTTTCAAATTCTAATGCATAGTAACAGTACAAATGCAGATACAGGCAGAAATCATTACAACAGCAAAACGTCCATTCCTGGTCATGTAGATAGTCCTTCAAGAGCAAGAGTACTCTGAAATAACAACAGGACGGTAAAAGCAGTAGAGCATTCAACCATTTTTAGTTTAAACATTACAAAAACTTTGGAGCAAGCACATGCTGCAGTCACTTGAGGACTGGAATCATAGATGAATACAATTCATAAAACAAGCCTTCAACTTGGCAGTTGAACATGACCCTCACATTGGCCTACTTCATCCCCATGTCACGAGCAAGTTCCGTCAATCATGCCTGCTCTATTTCACTGAAAATAGTTCCCTAGAAATTCATACGTGTTCACAAAATCAAGTCCGGAAACTGTTTGAATGTCCTAATTAAAGACTTAAGCTGATGCGTGGAGCGAGCCTACATGAATATAAGGCATATTGAAACCCAACGGACAAGCAATGCAAGATATTATTATAAGGCTTTCTTCCTAGAGGAAACTAGACTAAGAAGGAGACTTGGAAATGACAAACAAGGAGCCTCACAAGGAATGAATCTACGGAATCCGGTAATTATATCATGTAAAGGATAAACTGGAAGAGGGGACCACATGAATATAACACCCCATAAACAAGTAACGTGGGATATTTTCGTGAAACAACCAACTTGAACTGCCAGAGATGTGCCACGCGCATAATATGGTTAATAACCTAAAAATGAATATTCACCGGTCATCCAGATGCTGCATAACTACATTGTCAACCTTTATGAGCGACCGCTTTGGCCCGGAAATTAATCAAGCACATTCAAAACTGAACTTGAAAATCAAGAAGACAAAAATAATTAAAGGGTGACCATTACGGTCTCGTTGTCTTGATTGGAAAGGGGGTTGGGCGGATATCCAAGTGAGCTTCTAATGTCCTATATTATCAAGTGAAATGTGAATATCAAGCACGGACTCAGAACCAAAGCTCACATTATTAATTGGCAAGTTTGCTCTAGGCCAAAGCAAAAGCATGCAAAACTAAGACAACAAGCAGTGCCACACAAAGAACAGGTACGCTGGCCAGAATCATTCAATCACGGTCTCTTACCATAAGAAGTCCTGACCATGGAAAGCACTGGACCGCGATGCGCCTGCCACGACAAGCCTTCCTTGAAAGGAGCATCCGGCTCCAAGGGCTGGTCCATCTTCCAGGATCTGATCTTCCCATCCTTATGACCAGTCCACACCAGCCTATTCCCAGAGTCAACCATCATACACATGGTGGGTGACGTCGTCACCGACTCATGAAACGGCACGGCATCCTCATCACCTCTCCGGGTCCTACCCCCGAGCCCTGACCCAACCTCAAACACCTTCTCGAGATCCCAAACCCGCACTCCGCTCTCCTGGCCAGCCCAAAGCTGCGTATCCGTACAAGCAATGTTCCTGAGGAACTTACCCACCTGAGTCTCCTTCAGGGGATGCGGCCTCAGCTCCAGACACGGAGGCCGGCTCGGATGCACAGCTGAGCGCGGCGGCACACGGAAGATCCCTGCTCCGCCGCCACTCGCGACGAACTCCGGCATGGGATAGAGATCCTCCCTGGCAGAGGCATTGCCGGCAGCCACCATGTGAGAAACATAATCAGAGTCTTCACCACCTGGGGAGGCGGTGGAGGAGTAAGGGAAGAAGTCATCCGCGTCGTCGTCATCATCGGAGGAGTGATTGGTGTAGAACTTGTCAATACTGGAGGGGATGAGGTCGTCGTCGAGGCTGTGCTTGCGGATCTGGCGGCACTTCTTCTGGGACGAGGGGGTGCGGAGCTGATGGCTGTAGGAGTGGATCTTGCGCGGCGGAGGGACGGTGCTCAGGGAAGCGATCGCGTCCCTGTCATCGTCTTCCATTCTCTCGCCCTCCATTTCATCTGATTATTTTCACAGAGTAATTCGGTTGCGCTAATAGAAGAGAGAGAGAGAGATAGAGAGATAGAGAGAGAAGTGAAGGATGGGAATGGGAGTGAAGAGCGAGAAGAGAGGCGAGGATGATGGAAGCGAAGGGACAAGAATGAAGACGAAGCAGGGGAGCGAGACAGAGAGAGAGAGATAGAGATAGAGACAGAGACAGTTTCAGTTCGTTGGTAGTTATCGTGGCCACACACGTGTGACGTCGTTCGTGCGGCTTTTCCCGCGAAAATTTGTCAATGAAAATGCCAGTTCAATCTCCCTTTACTTTCCCCAGGACAAGACTCCGCGCACATCGTGCTGGAAATTTTTCGCAAAGGTGGTTCACCAAAATGAGAAAAATAAGGGGAAAATTTCACAAAGTCAATTCTATTGTCAAACTAGAGGGACAGATATAAAAAATAGTCAGCTCTCTGAGGTTCAAATCCCAGACTAGTCCAGCCTCCTATCCTGAAGATTACTAATCGGCGATGTCATCAGATCATCACCTTATGGGATCACCCGCAATCTCTAAAAGGTCTGACCATACGACGATTGTAACAGTAGAAAGTCGATCGTCCATCTCTTTTCAACTGGGACAGGCCTATCTTTCTCTCTCGATGTGGAATGATTTACGACATTAGACTAGTTAGGACGCGCACTTGGCAGCTCATAGACTATACATTTGAATGAATAATATGGAACAATGGCTTCAACAATAAAACCTTGCTTGATGCTATTGTTGCGAATCGGTAAATGCTTAATCCTATGCGAACAATTGCATTGATGGAATTTTTGGTGGTTGGAAATAAGTCAAATTGACATCAAACTTCAAGGTAGAACTGTAAAAGTTTTGAAGTTAAGAGGATACAGTCAGGTCTTGCTCCTTCTTGTAATCAACTTTGGGAAGTGCTAATCTTACTCAACAACAAGCATGCACCCGAGCATCCAGCTTATTTTTCGAGCTGAATCAGTCAGCATGCTCGGTGATTTAGTCCAGAGTATCTATACATATAGAAGTGCCACCATTTGAAAAAGACTGAAGGAGAAATGAGGGGAAAGAGGGAAAGTAAATTTGCCTCCCAACTTTTACTTTTTACTTGTAGTTTCTGATTGATGTATGACAAGATTGGAGGATTGAAAATGCTGTAAGATATCAAAGCAAAGAGTTGACTCTTATCTTCCTCCACCTTCCAATCTTTTCCTTTCCCTGGGAAACAGAGAAGTCATGTTAGAGCTCTTTGATATATGAGCCCACATCCTGACAAACATGATAAGACAGCAACCTTTTCCCTCTTCTGTGTGCAACAGGAAGAGAAGTGTTGCATGCACTGCCAACAAGCATTTGACAGTTTTGGTAACGCTTCACCAGTTAATGAAAGTCTAGGCAATAAACCAGTGAGAAAGGATATCACCACCAGCAACACTACTACACTGTTTGACCCACCTTAGACAGCTTAACAAGATTGACCTAGCCTATTTGAAGTAAAGAGTTCTCAAATAGTGGGTGTAAGGTTTCAGTCCTGTTTGTCCCTATTCGTTCAATGTGAACTTTTCCAATTCTATCAAGTATCCGTCAAGAATCGACTTAGAATGTCTCACAACATTACAAAGGCAGGAACACAACAAATACCAATGGTGCATCTCATAGAATAACTTCACATCAAGAATAGAGGCAACCACATAGACATACCTTGCGGGGTCCAACAGCCAGTTCATTATCCATAATGGAGATAGCCTCGAAGCCCATGGGACACAATACCTCCTCATAACTGTACAAATACAAATTAGCCTATTTTGCAGCCATAACTATAGCTTATATTATGCAGCGTTCTGCTCATGACACATGTATAAACTACACTGGTATCTAAACCAAATTAAATAATGAGTGCTTACTCTGATATCGACACTTTATAAGGAGGTCCACCAATGTGATCGCTGATCTGCACAACCACCCAAGAAACATAAGATGTATTGATCTAGTCTGAAATATTCTTCAACAATCAATTATAATCATTGGATTTTCGAAGAACTATCATGAAGCATCCTACAATCAGCAAAGAACTAGAGATTAATCTCAGAAACCTGGTCAGCTTTAGAAAAGGCTGAAAACTTCTTTCTATGAAAGAAGGAAAAAGAAAAAAAGAGAGGAAAAAGGAGGGATAAAATAAAAAATAAAAAAAATAATAATATATATAAAACAGCAAAGTGAAATGTGCTATTATTTTTCACATCTTCAGCCATCACAACAGTAATGTGAACCTTATTAGCATTTGCAAATTTCCCAAGTCCACTCAGAGACCAATTTACACAGTCAAAGTAATTCTGTTCGATTGCGAAAAGAAGCATCAATAGAAAGGAATAAGAAAAGCATATTAGAGAGTAAAAATTAGAACTGGAAACATCAGGGTGATGAGCTCGCCATCTGGTCTCAATAATCCACTCATTTGCTCTGCCCATGCTACTCTCATTTCCGGCTCAATTGCACAAAAGAACCTGCTCATTGCAGGAAAAAGAAATATCTGATCTCCATTAATTTCCTCACACAAATCGAAGAAGATGGAAAGAACACAAATGGCTTAATTTGCCTTACGTATAATCAAAAATAAGATCAAAGAGCTCTGTCGGATGCCAAGTGAAGAAATCCTCCTTCAGGAAGATGAAATGATTTGCATTTGGTGATGAAGAGAACAGCTGCCTCATATATAAGACATTGAATGAGACTTTGGGTAAGAGAATCAGCTAAGCAAACATCTCACTATGGAACACAAATTTAAGTTCCAGACCACATCAGCTTTTTCAAGCTCGTGAAACACGCTAATTGAAGAGAAACAACACACAAAGCATATTATGGCACGAGAGCTTCACTTTACTATTTAATGGCATCCTGCAGTAGTCTCAAGAATATAATTAGATGTTGGCATGCTATATGATTGCCTACTAAATAAATCAACCGAGCATAAAAGAGCTAATTCACTAAAATATATGGATAATATGATAAACTAAATGGTACTATGGTACCAAATTTTATGAGAAAACATAGCTCCACTCAAATGATTCTATGTTAATGTCTATCTACTGGTGAACTGACATTAATAGCAAGCAGCGAAGCAACAATCTCTTGGTTCTTAGCATGTCATGGTATTATAAGTAATAATTACATGACAATATTATGCAGCAGATATGCCCCTTGAACTGGCACTACTAAAGAAGGAAATGCATGATTTCTGGTCCCAAGCACTTTCTGCTGATAGTAGCCATAGAAATTTATATTCTAACAAAGGCAACTTGGAGCAAAAAGAAAAGGAAAGTGTCAGATCATCACCTTCACAGGATAATGAAATAAGTTGCTACATACAGGAAAGCAAAGTAAAACGCAATATATACTCATGATCAAAGAAATCTTGCTTGAATAACTTTAACAAATTCAAATTATTTCAGATTGGTAGGTTGTCCGTCGCTGTGGAGCCCATGTGCTATATACAAAAAGAAGAGATACTCCACACCCAAAAGCAAGCAAGGATGCAATGTGATGCCCAGTCACCACCATGATGCATAAATTTGAGCCCAAGAAGTGTTCTTACCTGTACTGCTCTATTTAGGGCGATTTCTGATATGTCTATTCCCACAACATAGCGTTCAGGACAGGCTATAGATACCACATCATAGCCCTGCCATATCCAAGGAGCTTTGTAAGGCCCAAAACAGCAGTTTTTTGCTTTGGATCTCATAGGTTGCTCAAATAATCAAAGTGATGGTACCACTTACCGTGCCACATCCAGGAACAAGAGCCCTGCCTTTTGGAAGAGCACCCATCTGGTGAAGCTGCTGAAGTATTGGGGTCGGTTTTCCTAAATCCCAAGGGGTCAATCCTTGCTCCCAGCACTTCTCCCAACCATCTAATAAGTTAGGGACTCGAGTTATTACATTACCGTATTAAGTTCAACAGCCTAACCCCCACCCCCCCAAAAAAAAAAAACGGGGGAAAATAATAACAATATAAACTAAATAAGGCACTGAGAATTCTTCCCCTTTGAAACCATTTTCTAACAAAAGAAAATTTACTTGTAGGCTCTTTGAACGGAGGCCTTTGAACCAGTGAAACTATATCAACCAATGACTCAAAGAACCTGGTCCACCTCTGGAAAACTATTTTGCCTAATCAAATTGTATCAAAGACTATTTGTGGATCCAAAATTGCTCATATGTCCTCAGAACAGTGTCAACAGGACACAAAGCTTGTTGATACTTCCATCTGCCAAAACTTTACGCTTTTTACTATTATAAACGCATCAACCAAGGTGTCACCTCACTACTAAAGATATTTCATCTCCATAAATTCTCCTCCCTTGAATTTCCAGGGAAAGAACAAAAGGAAATGAACCCATCAGTGATATGGACTAAACTCACGTCGTCAACCTTCGATTTGACCAAACACAATCATAATTTCATCCTCAGTTGGCTTTCTCTACGGCTTCAGTGGAAGTTCTGCTAGGATTTCGACAGTCAGCCCGTCCAAAAGGACGTCTTTTGAACTTCCAGCGACAACAGAAAACGCCACTCCACACGTCTCATGCGATAAAACTGGGATTAAATCTTCCCCCAAAGCACGTTCGCAAAATCTACCCAACTCTACAAGGATTTTCTCTCTTTATCCGCATCTAAAACGGTTCCACACGAGAACAACAGACCGAATCAGCTGAAATCCCAGCTATCAAATCGAATCACTAGCCTCGAATTCCCTCAAATTGACATAAGCAGAATCGGCCAGAGGGAAAACGAAGCGCGCGCGGAATCGAGGGAGCTCCGAGGAGTACCGGTGGACTCTCCACGGACGACCCGCTTGATCCGATCGACGTGGGTGGCGAGCTTGGACTTGGCGGCGGCGCCGTCGTCTTCTCCGCCGTCCGCGGGCATCGGGGCGCCGGCGCGCGCCTCGCCGCCGCGGTCGCGGCTGAGATTGCGGCGCGGAGAGGGCGGGAACGGGATGGCCGGCCGCGCAGCTCGGACGGATGACGTAACGACGGCGGTCAAAGAAGGAGCGAAAGAGAGAGTTCGCATTTAGCGGGAGGCGACGTTATCATCGGCCCCCACCGTTTATCGCCGATTCTCGTTTAAAATCCGAGAGCGGAGCGACACGACGGTAGACGACAAGAGAAAATGGGCCGGGCCGGGCCGGGTCGGGGCGCCAGAAACCCGAAAGTCTTTGCCCGAGCCTGTTCATGGTTAGATCTCTTGTTGGTGTAAGAGATTGTTTACACGTTCAATATGGTCGACACGTGGAAAGATTTGGTTGTGAAACTAATTCCAAACACACATATTACATTATTCAACTTGTCATGATTTTACGATTGCAGTGGATTTAAGAATAATCCATCTTTTTTAGTAAAATGACCAAACCTCGATTGAAATTTGAGACTCTTACTAGAAAGAACCTCTGCATTTTAAAAAAGAAATCTAAAGTATTGTTTTCATTGTATGATAGGTTTTTTTTTTTTTTTTTGGTTGAAACACTATATGATATGTTGACAACATATATTTTCATTTTATAGTCCTTTTGCTCACACAAAATGAAATATATTTGATTTTGTTCACACTAATGTTGTGCATGGATACTAGAATGCCTTCTTGAATTTTACAATTTGTTTATTTCGTGAAAAATAAATTATTTTGAAGGACATAAGGACAACACTTAATCTTGAAACTCTCATGTTAGCTATGTTCAAGTGAGAGCACTAGTAGAAGAGTAACCTCTTAAAGAAGTTTGTGACAAATAAAGCAGATGATGCTTTTGAGTGAAATAATTTAGGAATATTGCAATATGATGTTAAAGAAGGACCTCCTCTAGTAGATGTGTCAAAGTTGGTAGGCCTGTAATAATCCGGTCTAACAAGGGCGGGAAGTGTTTGCTAGGTCCAAAGAACTCATACAAATAGCTATCGGCAGGCTTTTATGAAAATTCTAATTTTAAAGATTCATTCGCCAAAAGGGTTATCTTATCCGCACACCAGATGGGGTTCTAAGTTTGTATTGTTAAAATTATTGCAGCTTAAGAAGGACTTGAAAAAGGCTAAATTTGTATGCGGTAAGGATTGGCGGGGGAATTCGAGTTCAATTTGGAATTAGATTTGCCTCGTTGCAAGGAATTAGCTTTGATGCATAAGTGAACAAGCCAACCCTTCACCGTTTATGACACTACAATCGTCGCTCCATAGTAATAACTCAACGTACCTTCAGGAAAGCTGTGGATCAGCTCTTGGAAAGCTAGTAGATTCGGCAATAACAATGTCGCCGGGGTCTCCACCGTCTCTCCTTGCATTTGTTCGGTCGCCATCTTTCGGAGCACGCCGTGAACGAAGAAGAAGATGCTGGTGAATGTGAATGCTGCAGAGCCGACGTATATATGAACAGACTCGAGCGAGAGGGGACCGCTTGAATTCCATGGAGCTCAGAGTTCACCAATTTTCGATCATGGAAAACTTTGGGAACAACCGCGACGTGCGATATTCAGAGCGCCTCTCGAAGCCTCGCCGCAAACACAGCTCTCGGACCGAAAATCTTGATTGGAATCATCTTCTTTGTTAGCCTGTGTTGTTGTTTTTGTGTGCTGTAGCTATCTGATGCAGAAATGGTCCTGTCTCGTGAGTGTTGCCAAGAGAAATGGTCCCAGAAGTCCGACCGGTCCTTTTCGGCCCTGAAAAGCCGGCGAGATGTTAAGAAGAAATTTCCACTGGGATTTCATCGACCGTGTGAAAATTGATTCGAGATCGAGTCGAGTCTAGAAGGAATGTTCAGGTGGGATTAAGAGTCCTATCTGCAGATTTTGCTAATTGTTGTCGCGAAACTGGAGCATGCTTAGCGCACAGCCGACACTAAAGGTTGCCGAGATGTATGATTCGGGCGCATGGGCACCGAGATCGGCTGTTCCAGCAGCTGAATTCTTGTTCCTAAGAATGTTATGGCTGTTAGAATTAGTATGCTCCCGTCTTGTCTGAAGTTCCAATACAGTTATCGGCTCTTGCATTATTGGAGGGGCTAGCCATGTTATCTCAAGAGTGATAATTTGGTAATAACGACGAGGATATCTCTCCAACGGATGCGTTATGTCGCATAAGACTGACAAGTCGAGACCTGAAATCGCTTTTGATCCATGAAACGTGCGTCGCTCGGGGCGTTTGTGTTGCTCATTTGAAGCTAGAGGACTGGTCCGCCACTGCATGCCATTGTGGAGTCACAGGTGATTAAGTTGATCATCGAACGCACTCCAACTATCGCAAATGAATTGGAGATGGAAGCGGGCATTGAAGCACGACAAGGAAATCGGGCCGGCATGTACAATCTGAAACCGGGGAGAACAGCAAAATCAGTAAAGTCTGAATTTTTTTTTTTTTTTTTTTACGACTTTGTCCATGAGATGCAGGGCATTAAATGAGTGAGTCATGTTGAATTTGAGTCGGGTTGAAAATGATCAAACCCACATTGACTTATTTAATCAATTTTAATTCATTTTTATGCAATGTGAATTCTTTTTTTTTATTTTTTGGTTAGTCATGCAATGTAAATTCAAAACCCATATCCGACTCAACCCCTATTATCAAAACACATTAATATTATACGAAAACTATTGTTCAGGAAAATAATCATATATTTTCGATGTTCGATTGAAACTTAAGAATAAACTAGAAGATAATTTTCTGCTTTTTGGTAGGGAAATTCTTTTTACTTATGCACCCTTCCAATAGTTTTTAAAATTGATTTTTAATTATTTTTATTTTTTCCTTATATTTCTTTTTCTCGAAAGAAAAAAAAAACCAAAATTAGCGGGTCTAAGTTGACTTATTAATCAGTTGTAAATGGATTTGGGATAAACTCATTTATGACCCATTTTTCGATTGGGCTCTATAAATAGTAAGCCCACATTAAAAATTTTAGCTAACTCATTTTCTGCCCAATCTATTAAATATGGGTTAAAATATGGATTATTAACCCTTTTTTTTTTTTTTTGGTGACCCAGGAACTCACCGCACGGGCGCGTGAAAGAAACCCTGAGGCACGCAAAAAACCACCACCCACGCACCTCGGCAAAGACATCACGCAACGCTTCACCTCCTGGCGCCGAAACCGCAAGGGGACCTCCTGCGTGGAGTCCAGCAGCCCTACCATCCATGCTGCAACGATGGGTGGTATTATTAACCCATTTTGTCACTCTTAAGATGTGTACGCACGATGTGTACGCACGATGACATCAAATTTGGGAAGCGTTGGTGAAGGCTATGAAGACATAGGTCTGATCAAGAACGTGTCGTGGCTACTGGCTGCTTGTGCCTCCAAAAAATTGAGCTTTGCAATGAACTGGTGATGTAATTTCACTTGTGCAAGGCAGCCCTCAGGCTCTCCTGGACTTTATGAAGGCTCACATTTTCCAAATGAGATTAAAAATAAAAATTGATCAAACACCCTCTCTTTGGTCTAAGAGATTTTGGGTGTCCAAAGTGTTTTCTAAAGGCCACTTCCAAACCACCTTTGACAATTAATTCCCTAAAAATAACCAATTTCGTATAATTACTGTCAATATAAAATTTCATTTATATATGTGATATCGTTAAAAAAAGAAGAAGAAATATTTACGTGAAACGGAGTACAAGTTAACGTGTAATTTATAACGAAGCACGTATTTTAACTTATAACAGAGTACATATATTGGTTTTTTATAATAAAGTCGATATTAATATTAAATGTTCACAATAAAGTTACAAATTTTTAATCTATATAATAGAGTCTGATTCCCGACATCGCACTTCAGCTTCCCCTTTCCTTCTTCAACCTCCGTCACCCTCAGTGCGCACAAAGCAAAACGTATTCTGCCCACAGAGAGAGAGAGAGAGAGAGGGAGAGAATGGCGAAGGCAGTGAGAGGAGTGATCCTCGACGAGTCGGTGCTGTCGGCCGCGATCGGAGATGGCTGCTCGCTGCAACCGGACGCCGACCCTCTTCTCCGCAGGCTTCGCCACTCTCGGATCCCCACGGTTCGTTTCTCTCTCCCCTCTTCTTGTCCCGCCATTTGCGTGTGCATTGGTCTTGGATTCGGCATCTCGCATGCCCATGCAGTTCTCCCCGTTTCGGCCTCATCGTCGTCCCCGTTTCTGACTTGGGTCGTGCTTGAATTGGAGAATTGCGAAGTGTTTTTTGAAAATTTGACTGCTTTGGCTCGCTTGTCTTTGCCGTGTCTGGTTATCGAGCTGCCATGCGTTGTTCTCTGCTTTTTAGATGGAAGACTGCGGAGGGACCTCCTCCTCGTCTTCCCTTGTCTTTGAATTCTGATCGTGGGTTTTGCTGGTATTGAGCTTTTCGTTTGATCTTCGCAGGGAATCTTGAACGAGGACGATGCGTCGGCTGAGAAGGTAGTTTTTGTTGTGCCCGTTTGATTTCAAGATCCAAGAAACTAATTGGGAAAATTAAAGTTGGAAAGCTAATCTTTTTCTTTTGGCCTTGATATTTTCGTTTTTCATAGAAAGAAATGCCTTTGCATGCTAAAGTTCTGAATGCACCTGGTGTGAATCTCGGTTTTCAAATGGAATTTCATGTAGCTTACAGAGTAATCTGATTTTGATCATTGCGTTGCATCTGGGAATGTGCATGTTGGAAGTGCATGGAAATTAATTCCACCAAGCAATTTAGGGCTGAAATGTTAACTTCTGCTACCTTTAGCTTTACTTCTTGTGTGTTCCTTGTCTCGATTATGGAGCTATTTTCTCTTTGTCTGCGCTTGTCTTTGCATACCCATTGTGTAAGGTTGAAAGTTGATGCTCTGCCTGCACTGTTTACATCTTTAATGTTTGTGCATCAACTCTAGTTTGGTTATACTATTAACAGTTTTGTCTGCTCGATGTAGTGTAGGTGGGTCTTTTGAAAAAGCTGGCAACAACATACTCCTTCAATTACTTTAGCTTCAATCCTTTCTCCATAGATGAAGCCACACATGATATTCGTGAAGCTTGGGGGGAAACTGAAGGGCATATTCTGTACGTAGTCTCTGAGACTAAGAAGGAAGCCTGCGTTAGATTGAGAAGCTGCAGTTGGTTGACCACTGTTGTCAGTAAGTGGCATGATATTTGCTTTCTTGCTAGCTTTTCTGTATGTCATGGGAGACAAGTGGAGTTAGGCAAAGGACATAAAACTTTGGTTGACAGCACAAAAATCATGTCATGCATGATGTAAGAAGTGGATGGCATGCTTCACAGTATTTTGTAGATCTCTCTTATCAAAGTAACGCCATCTAGATCTCGATCTCATTTTCCTTCTTGGCAACCTTCTAAAGTTTGAAATGCTTGTTACCTAACTTAGTAGTTCTTTGGTGGTGGCCATAAAACTAAGGCATGTAGAATGAATATATGAGAGTACTAGTGAATACTGGAAGCATCCTTTTCGTAAATAAATGACTTTAGCAACTGCTTGCTAATTTGTTTCTAAATGTATAGACACACATTTTTACATACATGTATCAGAACATGGGTGCTGGTTTTCTTTCTGGCATGCATGTTTGTGTTGCATGAGTTGCTATTAATCAATTAAAACTAAAAAAGATATTCGATCTTATAAGACTATCCATCCTTTTTACCTACACACACATATTCAATACTGGCAAATATGCTGATTCAGTTTGGTCAGGTTGTTAGCTAGCTAATATTGTTATTGTTCTTTTTGTCTAAACTGCTAATAGTTTTCCAATACAGAACTCAATAGCGGCAGTAAGTGTGAGGATTGGGGCTTGCACATTGACATGCTTGGAGAACTCCCTTTGACTATATGCAACTTAGTTAAAAAGGTAGTTTATTGCTACTCTGCCCATTTCATAATATGATAGCTCTTCATATCTTCTTGTCACTTTAAGTGCATTCCTAATTAATGTGATGGTATTTCTTGTTCTTAATGCACATTGAAGGAAGGTGGGAATGATGTCCTGAAAGTTGGTTACATCATGAAGCCATCACGTGAAGAAAACTTTGCTAAGGTGAGCACCAATGGTGGAGGTAAGTTAGAATCATTAATAAAAGAAATTCTAGGTGCTGCATAGAAATCTTACACCAGCCATGACATTATGTTTATCAAAAGAGTAAATCATGGAGTAGGATACTATTTCTAGGGTGTAATACCTCACGGAATGTTTGATTCTCCATATGTTACTTGGCCTTGAAGAGCCTTGGTTCTCAAGCATCTTCATTTGCTTTTTGAAACTCATGAAAGAAATAGAAAAAGAAACTCCAATTCTTATTATAATCCGAAACGGCTGAAAGTGCTTCTAATGGTGCTGTCATATGTCTATTGATTCTATTCTGCTGCTCATCCTTATGCTGAAATCTCCTTACTTTGGGGTAACTTTTACAAAGATGGTTTTGTAACTGTTGCAGAGAGGGGCATTCCCAATGCGTCCTACTCAAAATGGCCTGTGTTTTGTGCCTCTCATCTTCAAACTCCCACTAGCTTCTCAATTAAAAGGAATCGACTTGGTTCTTCATAAAGCTACTGACGAAATAGTATCCTTCAACTTTAACAGCTCCTCAGAACTAACTGAAAGAGTTACATTTAGTGAAGGCATGCAAGAACTGAAAAGGTAATTTCTACTGCCATTGGCAATTTGCATATATATGTTTTTTCTCATTGTATAAACTGCTGCCATTAATATTTATCAGTTGTTTAATTTTTTTCCTCACTTGATCGTGCTGACTTTCAATTAGAATGATCTACATTTATTTAAATATGCTTAGCTTATCAAGTGGAAGATACTGTTAATTAACTCATAATGCAAATGAGCTTCGTCAGTAGGTGCTTTGCTGGCATATGGTTTACCGAGCACTAAAATCTCATACAAGGAATGCTGTTCTTGCACATCTTAGCTTTTCTGTTCTAATTGTTAGCGAACTAGACAACTCGAGACAAAATGACCAGCGGAACTCTGTGGTGTTAGAGAAATGAAAGGTTATTCCGTGTTGTTAATCAAGCTTTTTCCTTGGTAGGTACTTGGAGCATAATCCACAGTGTTGTGTCATTGATCCATTTGATAAAGTTTACCCTGTATTGGATCGACTGGAGATTCAAAACTTACTATGTGGACTACGGGATCTGAGCATGAAGGACAGTTGTAAAATCAGGGGTCCCCATCATCTCAAGGTTATTTGTTGGTGGTGCCTGTTTTTGGCAAGACTATATTGTTGACACGACCTGGTGATCTCTTTTTCGGACAATTCTTCCTTAAATTGCGTCCATGAGTATTGTAGATTAAAATTTCAATTTTAGGTACTTTAAGAGCGCATTTGTTAACGATTTTGTTCCCGGGAACAAATTCTGAGTATAAGAATGCACTTGGTAACTCTACAGAAATTTTATTCCCGGAAATAAATACATTTGGTAGAATTGTATAATTTTGTTGTTTCTTTTAATTTTTTAATGTTTTTATATGTTTCCTTTTTTTCTTCTTTCTTTTTTTCTCTTCTTTCCTTCTTCCTCCTTTGTGGCCGGTCGCGGTGGCCGGCGATCGGCTAGGCGAGGTCCGGCAAGCTCGCCGAAGCCTCACTAGGCCATCGGCAAGGCTTGACCTTGCCCTGGCCTGGCGAGGCTGAGCCTCGCCATGGCTCGGCGTCGCTAGGGGCCAACAACGCTCAGGCGAGGTTGCCGGCTCTCGTCGGCTAGTCGCTAGCCATGGCCAAGGTGAGTGACCGGCCAAAAGGAAGAAGAAGGAAAGGAAAGAGAAGAAGAGGGGAGAAGAAAATAGAAGAAAAAAAGAAGAGAAAAGAAAAATTTGTTTCCAGGAACGAGAAGTTACTTCTTTCTATTTCTTGTTTCTGTTCCAAATCTATTTTCCCAGGAACAAAATTTTTTACCAAACACGTTTTTATTCTTTTTCCGTTCCTTGGAACAAAAGAACAGAAATAGTTGTTCCGGGGAGCAGAAATAATTTTTAACAAACAGGCCCTTCTTTGTAGAGATCAGCTCCAGATTGATCTGAAGTTTATATGTGTGCAGGTTGATACTTTCAATGAGCCTGAATTAATAACAAGACTTTCAGAAGCAAAGCTATCTCCTCCTTCATAGTAAAGCCACAAGTTGCCTGTGGAGTAGCTGATGCGCATAGTATGGTACTGATATTCATTTCTTATTTGTCCTTAATTATGCAACTTCAACTTCACCTTCGTTTCAAGTGAAGTTGTAGTGCTATTGTAGTGCTAGAGTAGCTATCCTATTTCTGTTGTTCCTACTCTATTCTATTTGCGCTACTTATTGCTTGATGTTTCTTTGAACAGTTTTAAGTAAACTTTATTAAACAAAATAAGATGACTTTATATTCTGGAAATCCATGTTTGTAAGATGCTTCTCTTTTTTTCTTTTTTTCAATCTTTACCTTCTTTTGACGGGACATTGCAATGCGAATATGCTCCACAAGCACTCTCTGCTTTGGCTGTTTATTGGCAGAGTGGTCCATTAAACTGAGGTTTTTGTTGTTTCTTTTTGGTGAATTCATTCTTCCAATTTGAAGGATAGACAAATACTAGAATGCAAAGTAGGTTAGTCCATCACCCACCTCCAACACCAGCTAAGAAAGTAAAAGAGGGGGCTCAGTGGAGAATGAAAGGAGAACAAAGAAAAGGACTTGTGAGAGGGAAGATGGGAGAAAATATTTTGGACCATGAGAGATAATTTCTCCTTGAAGTTTCTCCCAGCAGCAAGGTATCGGATAACTCTATATCTTACTATATGAACGGCAGCAATGAAAAAAGCCTTATCCTACTAAGTGGGGTTAGCAAGATGAATCCTATTATGTCATTGCAATCGATCTTCAATAGATCCTATTAAGTTCTACATACTCCATATATGTCCTTAATGTCTTCTCGCACATCCTTGTATGTATTTTGGTGGCCCTCCTTACTAGTGTCTCCACATCCTTGTGTAGTAACACCTCTCTTAAATCTGCTGTTCACAAAGATGGTCCCACTGTCAGCATAACTAGCTGACCCATTAGTGTAGGAAGTGGCTGATGAATTCAACTTGTCTTTTTGCTACTACAGTAAACTAGTTTTATGTACCTTCCTTTAGCGTAAAATGGTGCATCATGCGTTATGTGCAAGATTATCATCACTTTATAGCGGTGAATTTCTAGCTTGTGAATGTATGATGATTCTTCCTGAACCATGTACCAGGCAATTGTTTTCAAGGTGGAGGATTTCAAAGATCTGAAAGTTCCAGTTCCAGCAATCATTCAGGTAACTTCATGAACAATTTGTGTGGCAAATCTGTTGTTGCTTTAACCTGTTTCTGTAGCCCTAGTTAGTTTAGTTGTGCATGTTGTAGTAATATTACTTACAAATTGGATGATCTTGAGATCCAATCTTGGACTCTCTTTTTATTGCTAAAAATATAATTTGGGAAAACTGCAATATGAACATCTGTTGGTGTGGGATTAGTAGTTTTCTGGAATATGTTTGTATATCAGTCTTATTCAGGAAAGAGTTTAAAGTACGATGGGCTCAGGATAATTCGTCCTTTGTATTTGCATACAATTTTATCTCTAAGTTTCGAGAAAATTAGAATATTGAGAGCAAGACAACCAGAGGATTGTTTGCTGAGCTCTGCCAGTTCCAGCTCATGGTTAGCGTCTTTTGTCCTTTGATGCTGCTTCACAGTCAAAACTTTTAGTGTGGGGGTTGCATTGAATTTGTTAAGATATCTTGATCTTTGTTATTGGTAATTGGTTTTGATGATCCCTCATATAACAGGAGTACGTTGATCATTCTTCTACCTTGTATAAATTTTATGTCCTGGGAGATAAATTTTTCCATGCTGTTAAAACATCTATCCCAAATGGTGATACGCTGATGAAATTACCTGGAAGAAACGGACAACAACCTCTACTCTTTGACAGGTCATTCTTGCATCTTTCTTTTGTTGGAATTAATCTTTGACTAATATATATATATATACATACAGGGCATGTACAATCGTTCACGTATACAGAGGCATCTTTAGAAATAATTGATATTAGCTTTTGACAGAAGATTTTCTTTTGCAGTTTGAAATCTCTGCCCACTGCCACGAACTCTCAGTCTGGTGGAGATGATGGCTCTATTGCCAAGACTTCTGCTGCATCTCTCAATATTGATCTGGTCAATGATGCTGCAAACTGGCTTTCCAAAAGGCTTGGCCTGACCGTCTTTGGTTTTGATGTTGTCGTAAGTAACTTTTTGTATCATTTTGTGAAATCTCAAATATTATGAATTCAAAAGTCCCTAATTTGATGGAGATGAGAGTATGCATTATTATACTTCTAGAGGAGAGAAATGAACTGTTAAGCTGCTACGATTTTATGTGACTTTAAAATGATACTAAGGTTGGTGGATCCTCACTAAGACCAACATCTTATCATGAATAAAACTTGACATCTGTTCTTCTCCAGCCTCTAATGAAGATTTGCCATGTCTTAGGATAACCAGAATTGCATTTTTATATCGAACTTAAAGAAGCCCGATAGTGGAATCGCGGATAGTACAACAACCTGCTTAGTCAGCTCCCGTTGAGGCCACGTACTTATTTTACTTTTCACAGATACATTACATTAGTGTTTTGAATAAAATAATCATGCTTATTCAAGTGGTTAAGAGTTGGTTCTTCAGATAATGAGGGCAACTTTGTTATGAATTATATACTTAGTAAAAGAACTATATATCAACAAAAGTAAAAGAGTGTGGGACAAACTCTTTTAGCTTTTATTCTGGTGGACTGAATGTTATAGTGAAGGTAAATGAAGAGTACTGAGGTAGTGAAGGTAAATGAAGAGTACTGAGGAACTGGCAGAATACCTTGCCGGTTAACCCTTTCACGTGTTTAACGTAGTCGGCATTTTGATAAACTGAACTTTGAGAGTTTTCCGACTTTTCATATTCATCATCTGTTGCTGGGCTGTTGAATTTCAGGTTCAGGATGAAACTCGGGATCATGTAATCGTAGATGTGAACTATCTCCCGTCGTTCAAGGAGGTGTCTGATGACATCGCAATACCTGCATTTTGGCGTGCTATTAGAAGGAGCTACGAACTGAGGAGGACGAACTGATAAGAAGGCGGTTTGCCATGTCGATTTCCACCTGCAATTTTTTTGATCTCGACTAACTTTATCGAAAGGCCTAAAGAGGATAATTTTGGAGATGAGGCATTTCATATGGCATGCTTTTTCGTTTCTGTGCATGGTCTGTCCATGAAAAATATCACTCTGCCTGTTCTCCCAACTGGCTTCTCAGAAATTTATATAAAATGTGCAATGATAGAATTGTGACTTCTATAACGAGGGCTAAGCAATCATTGACATTTCATGGGTCTAACTGCAATTTTACAGTTTGAGCATGACTGAGAAAGATTGCACATTTTTAATCTCAATGTTTGGTTGGATAATCTAGAGATTTGATTGAACATATGCTTAGTTGCACAGTGCTTTCAACTTGTTCAGCAGGTGGAGTATGACTGCCAACCTTAAGTGTCTTGAGAGGATTCTTCAACCTTAAAGTGGATAAGTTATTTCTCAAGTTATGTAGTCACCAGTGGAACTGATGGATTTGGCCGTGGGCAAGATCTCTGAGATGGTTACTAACTAGTGAGCATGATTCTTGGAAGTATTCCGCACGCGATGCCGGTCGACAATAAGATGTCAAGGTGAGCATCACATAGGACGGCTGCTTACTGATTTGCCATTGATGCCACGCAATATAGCCACTCGATGTTGCTTCTCTCAAAAGTTTCTTTGTCTTAGCTCCATCACATACACGGATGGCATTAATTGAGGCAGTGTATCGAGTAAGTAACTTCTGCTTTTGAAAAGTCGGAAGCGATCATGAGCTAATTTCACCAAATCGTTGCGTTATGCATTTACAATCGATCTTAGACATAGGGGCGGGATGCTGACAAAGGAGGGTCGATCTGCTGAGCTTTGACTCCTCCTTTTGAATTCCATTCATTGTAAATTAGCCAACGATAAGCACATGCTCGGGAAGAAGACTGCTGAATTGTGGATGGATGTCCAGGAAATCCTTTTAATCCATGGCATGATGTTCTCTCTTTCTGGCACGAGACAACACGAAAGAACAAAAGGGGAAATACATAATTGAATCTGTCACGAAGTCTTGAAATTTCGTTAGAATAGAAACGAAAGGACCCAAAACACAATGTCATTTTGAAGGTGTAGTTTTATATATATAAGCATAAGCGATACGCGGGACTTCTTGAGAACAAACCAACTTCGCAAGCGGGCGAAGGGGGAGAAACAGAAGCATGTACCCATTACAGAAGAGAGATGAAATGCAAAGGGTGTTCTATATTTCGAATATTTATACCTTTTACCTAAGCGGCAATATAGCTATGATTATGAATATGATTTGAAATAGAACAGCTAAATTAAAATTTTCAATGCATTATAATTGGATTTTCTTGTTATACATTTGTTATGCAACTAATTAAGGTAATTTTGTGGTTTCTATGAGTAATTACTGCTTCGGCAAGTGAATTATCTCAAATTAAGCTCACTCATTAAATGATATGATCCACGCATTATTACCAAGTCCGCTATGGTCGTAACATGACATGTACAGCCATTGCTAAAATGTTGGAATTTAACTTTCATTAATAATCTATATCGTATTCCCGAACAGAATGTCATAGCGGCCTATTAGCTCAGCTGGTTAGAGCGTCGTGCTAATAACGCGAAGGTCGCAGGTTCGAGACCTGCATGGGCCAATGTTTTACTCTCTATTTTCCTTTTTAATTCTCTTCTATTTTAATCCCATCTACTTTCTATATTTTTGTTCTGAAATCTTTTTTGGCGCATGAATAACGTCAAAATTAGAAGCTTGTTCGGGTCAAAAAGAAGCTTTTCTGGATTTGTATTAGAAAGAAAAATAGATGTTACTTTTGCTCTCAAATCTTTTTGGGCTCGTGAGGAGCGTTAAAATTAGAAGCTTGTTTGGGTTATTAAAAAAAGGAAAAAAGGCACCAAAAATTTCTAATTTTATCCATGATGGCATATTTATCTGAAATTTTTTTATGATATAAAAAACTTCAAATGTGTACTCATGTGACGTATTTTCCCTCTATCAAAGTTCTATTAGATTTTCTTTAGTCAAAACAAAGTCGTTTTTACTTCACTTATGTCAATAACATTTACTTTCTAGTGTTCATGTGTGCAAATTTTTAATGGTTCTCATTGACAAAATCTTGACAGATGGTACATATGGCATATGAATAGTTTAGAGTAAATATGGGGTAAAAACAATACAAGTGTTAATATTTTTCCTATGACGTTCATTTGAACTTTCTTTTTGCTCACTTGAGTGCCACTTTCGATTTATCCCATTCGAAAAGCTAATGTGGTCGTTGGAAAATATTATCTAATATTTTTATTATTTTTACAAATTTTTTTTTTTTTTGCTTTTTTTCTTTAGGCTCGGTGAGAGTTGCCACAACCCTCGTCTGCTACAAAATCCTCGCCTAATGTAGGCGAGAGTCGCCTTGCCCTTAGTCATAAAGGCCTTAGGCGAGGCTATTAGGGCCTCGCTGGTAATTGGTGAGGGCCCTTGCCGCCTTGCTCTTGTTGTGAAGGTCTTAGGTGACGGCGTCGATGCCTTGCCGACAGCGGGCAAGGCCATGAGGACCCTTGCTAGTGGTCACCCAAAGTCAGCAAGGCCCCGACGGCCTCGCCCAAGGCCTTCGTGTTCAAGGGCAAGATTTCAAAAGTAAATAGAAAGTGCATAAAATGTCGGACAATCATGAAATCCATATAATCAGAACCAACAAACTAAAATCTTTTTCTTTCCTTTTCTTATTGTAGATTTGAATTGTTTCAAAAGGTTGTGCTTTCCTTTAAATAAGAGGCAAGAAATTTTGGAAAATAAATAAAAGAATTACATCTAAAAAAAAAAAAAAAAAATCTTAGAAGAAACAGCCCTTTTCCAGCAGAGACATAAATCGATCCCCAAAATTTGAAGCCCCCCTCCCGCACAACCATCCAAAATCAAATCCATTTTCCGCTCAAAATTAAAAAAAAAAAAAAAAGTTAAAAAAAAAGGCTGTACACACACCGAACTCGAGTCAGCCGAACTCACTCTCTCTCTCTCTCTCTAGACACCGATGGCCGACCCGTCCTCCTCGCCGCCCCCTCCTCCGATCCCTAGCCTCCTCCTCCCGCCGTACTCGCCGCCGCCTCCGCCGCCGCCCCCGGCCCGGTGCAGCAGCCGCCGCCGCCGCCGCCGCCGCAGCCGCGGATCCTCTTCTCGTTCCCGAAGCGGCCGGCCCTGCGGGTCACCTCCGAGTACGACAGCGACAGCTCCGTCTTCCTCCACAAGGTCTCGTGCAAGCTCCTCGACGGCCTCGCCAAGCTCAAGCTCTCCTTCCGCAACGACCGGAAGGGCGAGGTCGCGGAGCCCCGGCTGTCCTTCGTCTCCAAGCACCTCTCCCTCCACTACGACGTCGAGGAGCAGAGCGCGCTCCTCCAGTCGGCCTTCGACGTCGGCCCGAGGCTGCACCTCAAGGCCGAGCACGATGTCAAGGTCCCCCCCCCTCGATTCCACTCCGATTCGATTGATTGGGAAATTCTGGACTTTTTTTTTTTTGAAAAAATGCGAACTTTGAGATCGATTGCTGTTCATCGGATGGAGGGTATATGGTAATGTGTTGCTTATGTGAGCTTGTGTTTCGGTAAATGCGTGTTGGTCTTGAATTGCTGCCTTCTTTGCTGAGCTTGCGGTTTGTGGCCATTGATTACCTTGTGCTGAGTATTCTGCTTCATCAGGCACAACAAGGAGTTATGTCGCTGGTTGCGGACCTTGCCGAGCCCGGTTATGCGCTCGAGCTGTCGTCTCCCGTACCTACTGTGGGATTGGTTAGTAGATCCCTTTGCAAAGTTGTTGAAGTATCTTTTATCTGTGCTTATGTAACCTCTGGTTTATAACAACGAGTTGTGTCCTCCTGGTGCCGCCTATTTGCTGTAAATGAAATATTTAACCATTGTCCATATGCTTCTGAGGCTACTATGTCGGTTAATATGTCGACTTGACTTGAACACTAGAAAGAACAGAAGGGTACAGGTGCCAAACAATGGGCGAAAAAGCGTCAATTCAGTTTGAAAGGATGCTCATGAGATCTAGTTTATGCACTGTTCTACCAAGCATCTGCAATTTTCTTCTTGGATTTTCTTTCCACTTCTCATGCACTTCGGAAATGCGTATGTCCCGAGCCACAATCTTTTCAATTTATAAAATAACATCCAAGTTGTGAGAAGATTAAAAGTTTCATGCTGGGTAGGCATTATTGTTAAAGATTTTTCTCCATGACATTTTCAAATCCTTATGCTGAACTATTTGTGATCATGTATTTTATCACTGTCTAACCATTCTTGTGTTGACTTGCTATCCTTATTTATAGCCAAGGGCGACGCTAAAGTTCCCTCTTGGTGAAGTCTCACTGGAAGAAAGAGAAGAGGAGGAAGTGAAGAGAACGTTGTCAATAAATGGGATTCTTAAAAGTCAAATCTGGAATGGAGTGTGCAGTGCCCAATATGCTGAGGAAGAACTGAAACTAAGATATGCTTTTAAGGTGGTTCCTGTTGGCTTTTGTGTATTTTGAACTTGTGGGGCTTCCTTTTTTCTTTTATTGGGCACTTCTTTTCTCCTAGTCTAGGGATTTACTGCTCAATATGGTTTCATTTCATTCTGTGTGAACATATTCCATGCCCTAACATGGAGAGCATTATGTTAACTGCAGGATGAGGAGCTGTCGTTTATCCCAACCATTTCTCTGCCTTCGAATGCTCTCTCAGTTGCGCTCAAGCGTAGATTTAGTCCTTCTAGCAAGTTGAGGTTAGAATACTTCATCATGCCTTTTTGATCACACCAATTAGTGACTTAGTCTGATTATAAGATCTAGCACTTCAATGATGTGTTTGGCAGTAGATGTTGCTTATGGCCCATCAGATATATTATTTACTTTTTGCTGATGGAGCAACTGGTGTTGTGACCATGACCTAAAAATGATTAGGTAGATTTTCATTTTTGATCCAGAGTTCCTCACTTGACTTCTCTGTTTGGCTCATGTACAAATTCTTCAATGACAAGAAAAAACACTGTCACAGACTCATGGTCAATTTCGTTAGCCATGATTAGTCTTTGGACATGTTAGGTGTCATGATAGGTATTAAAATCTGCCTTTGAAGCAATGCTTTTGTCATCGATTACCCAAACTGGCATACACTTCTTGATGATGAATATTCATTTAGAGTATGAAGTTCTCTAAACAGAGGCAGTGAGGTGGTATTAAACATCAATTCACTTTTACTTGCTGGTCTTTTGCTGGAGATCATAACAGGTTCTCCATTACTTAAGCTATGTTCATTCATTTTGTTTTGTGACCTAATTTTACTATGTCAGTAAACTCCGTACTCTTATCTGTGCTCTTTTTTAATTTATTTCAATACTTCATATCAGCTTAATTTTTCCAATGGAGGGACATGTTGTGATTAATATTATCTGTTCAATGTTTAGCTACCTGTACAATTTCGATAGCGATTACTGGAGTGCAGTCTACAAGCATACTTATGGCAAGGATTTCAAGTTTAAGGCCGGGTACGATTCGGAGGTCCGCGTAGGTTGGGCATCTCTTTGGGTAAGTGCTATACATGAGCGCATTTCCACATTGATGCCTCAAGGCTATATTGATTTGAGTAAAAGTACTATAACAACGTAAAGCCTTATCCCACTTAGTGGGGTCAGCTCTTAGGGAAATAACAAATCTAGTACCCAAAATGTGAAGAAGTTTCTCTTGTGGTCCTAAGAGTTGCTGGGCTCAATGGCACATCTCTATCTACTTTCTGTAGTTATATTAGATTAGTCGAATGTGAATAGCCTTGGCATTCACACAATTAAGTACCTAAATATTTCCTGCATGAAAGGAAAACTATTTCCTAATTCCTAGTGCCTGGTAAGATAAGGTTAGGGATTTTTTGTTTGCCGTGACACTGTTTTTCCCTTGATTTAAAGTGCTTATCGCATGAAAATCACTTTTATAAGTTCCCTAGGGTTAGCGATGAACTTTCACTTTAAAGAGCTTCTTGATGTAGGTTGGAGATGAAGTTGGCAAAGCGAAGACAGCGCCAATGAAGATGAAAGTTCAGTTCATGCTCCAAGTGCCACAGGACGACATTAACTCATCACTCTTGATGTTCCGCGTTAAAAAGAGGTGGGATATATGATCAATTGTGTTGGACGAGAGGGTGTCGTAGCGTGACAATGCGCCACTACCATGCGTGTTCCGTAAGGTAGTGCAATTTATGTATCACCTGCTGTCATGCCAATATTTCCTACATGAAAGAGGTTTACTGTTATCCAGTCACTTGTATCTTATATCGAATTAGCCGTCTGTTGACAAAAATCTGGGGGTTGCAGCAATTTAATCATTTAAAGCGTCCTCCACAGGCAGTGACGGATAAATCTTTGGCAGCTAGAGTTTTGAAGTGTTTCTATATGAAATAAGTAAATGCTTTGAACATTTTGAAAAATTAAAGGTGAAAAAAGGCCAGATTGGAGTTTCGCGACTCTCTCTTGATAACTCTATTTGGACTTGCATGACTATTTCTGCATCTGGCTTGCTAAGCTACACAAATGCTATAGCTTGCAAGAAAATGACTAGGTGAAAATCTCATCAGCTAGCCTAGCCTGCAAGGAGAAATGGAGGGAATTGACTTTGTATTTGCCAAGCAACCAGCCTTCTGAAAGATGGTCCCAGCTCTTATAATAGGTAGGATATGCATCTCTTTCCGTCAGTAAGAGGAATACTAACACTAATGGTTTTTCAACTTTTGTCTATTGTGTTATGTCGTTGACAGTTTTTTGATACACAGGCCGTCTCTGCATTTTTTTTAATAAAGAAATCGAATTTTCTAGAAAAAAAACAAAAAAACATTTTAATGATGACTGGCATTTCGTGTTTCTGACATATAAGTAACATCGTTCAGGGGCATTTTGGTTAAAGTGCGAGAGGGCAAATGAGTTAATTTATCGATTCAAGGGCTGTTTTGGTCATTTTCTTAAGTTTATGGGCAGTTCTTTTATGAAAATTGATTGATAGGATTTGCGAGTCTGTACGAAGCTTAAACATTATTCAGCCTAGGCTAGGATTTTCAATAATGAAATCTGTTGATATGGGCATAAATCTCATAATATTAAAGTCGGATTGAATTGCATAGAAAATTGCACGCATACCATTTCTTTCTATCCCTTTTTATCTTCCCCGTTCAGTGTGACTTTAAGCAGAATTTTCATCCACGTAACCCAGCTGCTAAGGGTGGTTTTAGAATTACTTCCATAAAAACTCCAAAAAGTGACGAGGAACAAAGAAGGAAAGCGACATTGAAATCTCTGCTCTTCACAGGTGTCACGCCCCGATCCTCCGAGCGCGTGTACATCCCACTCTGGTCGATACAAATGCGACTTCCCAGGACACGTCGCCGACCCATTCAATTTTATTATGCATGCGGAAGCGAAACAAATCCCCGACAACATTTAACTTGGGATAGAAAAGCAAGCAATCAATCACAACCAAACAAGCTTTCTTATAAACACATAGGTTTATATACAACACTGGATTGTTTACAAAATAGACAGGCTCAACAATTAGGGAACCGTCCTATGACCAACTTGTCGACACGTTCGCCGATTCTTCAGCCTCCACCTTCCGAACTCCAAGACTTCCTGGTCCTCCACGACCGTCATCTAGGGACTCGAAATATTATCCCACAACCGGGATGAGACTACGTCTCAACGAGTCCTACCATCTAAAACTCAATTAGGAAGAAAATACGCTTCAGGGCACTCTAGCCACACAAATAGGATAGAGGACTTACCTCTCCTCAGTCCATTTCCTGCACGTCAGTACATTTCATATTCAAGTAATGCTCGCACAAGCTGAAACTACCGACATACCCATCGGTCTATCAATTCAATCAATCCAATTGATATCATACGATCCACATATCTATCAATTCATACCATCTATTAAACCATACCATCTATTCATCCATCAATACATTCACGGCTCACACAAGCTGAAATGGATGCAATGCTCTCACAAGCTGATATAGATGGTAGCTCGCACAAGCTGATATATACATAGATGATAGCTCGCACAAGCTGATATATGGATCGTTGCTCTCACAAGCTGATAAAACGATCTTAGCTCACCAGAAGCTGCCATGTATTCAATATAGTATACTATAGCTCACCAGAAGCTGCCGCAATATTCCATATAGTATACTATAGCTCACCAGAAGCTGCCATATATATATATGTATATTATAATTGCTCGCCTAAGCGGATACATATATATAAACCAATGCTCGCCAAGGCTGATCATTCAATAATAAACCAACTCATACCTCAATTCAATCATTCAATCAATCCAATCAATTCAAACTGGTCATACAGACCAATTACGGTGCTAAAAGCCAACACGGGTATTTTCAAGTTAAATACCACAACTTCATCAATATCACTCAATTCCACACTTTTGGAATTATTAACCATAATCATCAATCACTCAATTTCTCAATTTAAACATACAATTAACACAAACCGACTGCACTGCTGCGATCAGCGCGAAATTCTAACGACCGGCCATCCCGGCATAATTTTCAAAATTATTAAATAATTAAATTTAATTCCGAAAATTAAATAATTAAATATTATTTTATAATAATATAATTTAATAAAATAATATTTATAAATTCGAAATAATTAATTAATTAAAAATAATTAATTAGGGCTTAAACAAGATTGCACTAATTTAATAATACAATTAGCCCTAATTAAACATCCATTAAGCTAATCATACAACTAATCTAATTTACATTAAAATAATCTAATCTAACCACATAAACCTAATTAGACTAATCTAAGCACCCTTAAGCGTCATTAACTCATTAAGCAAGAATTAGAGGATAAACTCACCGGATTAACGAGCCGAACGGCTTAAAACGACAAGGACGATGCGAGGATCGATAGTCTCCAAGGCGGGCCTAGCTTCCGGGGTCGGGAAGCCGGCCAAAACGGGCCAAACCTTCGCTGCGATACCCATTTTTCCAGCTTCTGTCCGCTGCTGGTTGAGGCCGAAAATGAGCAGATCCGGGGCTGGTTGGGGTCGGGAATGGGCGGAGGAGCTGAACCGGACTTAGGCGGGGCTTCACGGTGGCCGGAGGTGAGCTGAACGGCTCCGGCTGAGCTTCCCCAGATCTGGAATGGTTGCTGGAACAGAGGAACCGGCGAGATGGAGACAGAAACGGACGGAGATGCACGCGGGTAGGGTGACGGCGTCGCGGTGGCACGCGGAGACGAGCGGCGCTGCTGGCTGCTGTCTACGACGGAGAGGGAGCTGCCGAGGTCTTCTTCGACTTGCTGGGTTCTTCGTACAGCAAGAACACGAGCAGCAAGAACAGAGATGGAGAGAGGCAGCGACGGGAGAGGGAGAAGGAAACGGAGGCGTGCGGGCTGGACGAGCGACGGCCTCCGGCTGGGACGAACGGCGACAGGCGGAGCTGCTGCTCCGGTGTTCTTCGGTTGCTGGGCTTTCAAAATGAAGAAGATGGAGAGAAGCAAAACCAGTCGCACGGTAGGGAGAGGGAGGAGAGAGGCAACGGAAGAGAGAGGGAGAGGAGAGAGAAGGAAGATGGGACCACTTTCTTTCATTTTCTTTTCTTTTTCTTTAATCCTCACACATGGCCCACCATGACCTAAGATGACCTCACAATCCACTCACCCAATTCTCCACAACCTCTTCCAATGGTTGCATTTTTCATTTTCCGCCGGGGTCCAATTCTTGTACACTTAATTTAATCAATTCTCAATCAATTCCATTCAATCAAACTCAATTAAATTAACCCATGTGTCCTTGGCCTTCTCGACATTTCCCCATCAAATGATCCAACTTGCATCCCGAAGATTCGATTAAAAATGGCCTCTAACAATCCCGAACAAAAACAGCCTTTACTTTCTTTTTCTGCCAAAATCTCGGTTTGTAGAAAAATCTTCTTGAGATGAGTCAACATTCCTAAAATGAATTGTGACTTGACAGAACTTCCAATTTCGTAATCGGATTCAATTTCACTAAATTCAATCTAGCGACTTTAGCGCATCCTAATCTACCTAGGGTAGCTTTTAAGAATTTTTTGTGCAATTGACTCGTGGTTGATTTTTTTTTCAAGCCACAAAGTGCATCTTCGACACACGACGACTCTTGGTTGTCGTAGAAATCTCAAGGTTTCAAATACGGACAGTGGTACCAAAACGACAGAGAAATCGGCCTAGTGCCGATCAACAAGAATTGTGCAATTAGGTGGAATCACCCACACTAAATTACATGGTTCTCGTTGAATCGACCTATCTCCGGTCTCTAATCGGGTCCAGGCCGTAATGATCCTTGCAGACATTAGACGGTCGAGCCAGCTCGCCTTCTGTCGAATTCCAAGTCTATCAAGCGTTTAGATTCCTTAACTGCTTCACCCGATGACTAGTTATCTCGTGAGCGCCAACCTCAGGAAGAAAGCTATAGACGCGAAGATGAAATGCCCGACTTATTTAATTGAAACCAAAATTGGAAAATCGGGATGTCACAACAGGTATGGAGAATTTACTTCATCCTTTGTTTCGTTTGTCTAAAATGATCTCAAGTTAAGGTACGGGGAAGAAAATGACTTTTCTTAATATCATAAAAAAATTCAAATTATATCAATGGTGATATAAATATCTCATTTTTTTTTGTATCACAAAAATCCTAAACTTGTTTATTGTGACGTAAATATGGCCAACTTTGTTTTTATCACAAAAAAAAAAACTATAACTTATACATGTGTAACATATATATATATATATATCCTCTATTTTAATTTCATCCAGTGTATATTTATCACACTTATATAAGTTCGAAGTTTTTTATGACAAAACCAAAGTTTGGAGTATCTGTTACAATGGACAAGTTTAGAATTTTTATCGATGCAAAAAGAATTTCGGGATATTTGTGTCACAGTTAGTATAATTTGAGATTTTTTGTGGTATCAATCTTCGTATTTTTGCATGTTCATTCTCTTGCGACTCTTGCAACTTAAGAATTTTTAATATTAAACATCTGATATCTACAAAAACATACTAGAACGTCGCCAATTTTCCATCATCTTTCGAAGCTTGAAACGCCTACTCGATTTCAGACTTTGGAACGGAAATGGTAAATGCTGTGAAGTACAGTTGAATAAGCTATTAATTTAAATGTTCTATAATTTTATTTTCTATGATCGGTGAACTTCGAACAAAGAGACAAGGGCTGCGCGTCAATTATAGGACCCCAATCGCATAATTTTCAAAAATATTTAACGTGACTCACGAATCACGTAATTTCGTGCAAGTTAAGGATACTGCCTGGGGACCGTGAAAGAAAAAGGGGAAAAGAAAGAACATAAATGGGACTAAGTTAAAAAAAAAAAAAAAGACGGAAAAAGACAAAAAGTAACTGGGTCCAAATTAAAGAAAAAGAGTCAGGTCAGGGATCGAAGCATCTCCCCGGTGGGGTGGCTAATTTTTTACACAACTCGGTAACATGACGTGAAAAGGAAGCATGATTGTGATTGAGTTTTGACGGTTAATATTTTTATACATAAATTATTACTCATCCTTTACTAATTGACCTCTTTAGTCTAATTATGACATGTTTAGAAACGATAAATATTATGGGTTGACGTGATCTGATTAGATACATTTAGACACACTACTGCACATTTAAACATCCTTTTATTAGGGTTTATCTCTTAAAAGTATTGTGTTGCACAAATCAATTCACAAAAGTGTCGCGTTTGGCTTTTAAAGACATAACACGATCAATAAACGAGTCGAATATGTATGAATGATGCAGACTAGCGAGTATAAAAAGTATATTTCTAAGAGTTACGCAGTGAAATGATGTCGAATGTGTAGAAGAGTTCGAAGCAAATGGTCATGCAAAAGAAATGCACAAGCGGATGATATAAATTTGAAAACCAGACTTGATGGAGAAGATATTTAGCAGGCCCAATGCAAACCCATGAACTTCCTGGGGAAAAAGGTTTGCTTGCTTAACGAGAAAAGTGGCTGCTAACTGTTCTTTTGGTTTTCCTGATATGGAGGATAACCTACTTATCCTATCTTCACACTCATTCGACTCCTTAAATAGAATCTTATTCATAAAAAATATAACGTGTCTGGTTAGATGTGGTATCGTCAAACATTTCCCAAAGTTAATCATGGATAATGAAGTTTTGTAGTTCAAAATTCAGGTAGTCACATATCAAAGTGCAAGTAGAATTGAGACGAGACTAATTTGACAATAAAATGTCAATTCAACATAAAGCAATAAGCATCATCCATAGATGGGATACTTTTTTCTTTTCTTGCCATTTAATGTACGAGATCCCTTACTTTCTTGGGTTCTTGAATAGATTCCATCTTTCGTCCAAAAAAAGAAGAAGAAAAGAATAGATTCCATCTATTGACAAACAAGTAAGGAACTATCTCAACATGTATATATATATTCCCCATTATCCCTCCTATAGATTTGTTGTACCCAAAATTATATTAGAGAGGAGAGATAAAATCCAAACTAAGAAAAAACATGGCATTTGGCTCCATTTTAGATCTTTGGAAAAAGTGGAATATCCGAGGTTTTGTCATACTAAGCCTCTCGCTTCAAGTATTTCTCATTTTATTTGCACCCATTAGAAAAAAAATAGCGAACGACCGCATTGTTTTCCTCTTGTGGTTGGCCTATTTGATGGCTGACTGGGTAGCTGCATTTGGGATCGGGCTCATCTCTCACAACCAAGGTAATTCGTCTGCTAGTGCAACTGACGTCGATGGAGCACTTCAAGCATTTTGGGCCTCATTTCTCTTGCTACATCTTGGTGGTCCAGACACCATCACTGCCTTCTCTCTAGAGGACAGCTCACTTTGGCAACGACATATGCTCAGTCTCATATTCCAAGTTGGTGCTGCTATCTATGTGTTTGTGCAGATATTTCCCATCAACAAGTCACAGGTGATCCCCACGATGTTGGTGTTTCTTGCTGGGGTCACAAAAATGCGGAGAGGTTACGAGCACTTAATCTCTCGAGCCTCCCAAGGCTTAGGGAATCAATGCTCTCAGGCCTCCGGCTTGGAAAAACGATAATCTCACAAGGTGCAAACGACAAATTAATTGAAGAAGTCAATGCTCCAAGGGATGGATACTCTGATGGAGAAGAAGCAAAGCTTCTTGAGAGTACCATGGTGAAGCATGCTTACTATTTTTTTCAAATCTTTAATGTCTTCATTGGGAACCTTATATTCAAACGTGAGGAACGCAAAATGAGCCGAGAGTATTTTTGCAAAGTTTCCGCAATAGATGCATTAAGGGTGATATCAATTGAACTCAATTTCATGTACGAGGTGCTTTATACAAAAGCTTTGGCAATACATTCCAGGTGGAGCTACATTTTCCGCTTCATAAACTTCACTAGCATTGTGTTGGCTTTTGTTTTATTCAATCGCTTGCAGAAGGATGGGCTCTTTGAACTTGATGTAGAAATTACTTATTCCCTTCTTTTTGGAGGAATTGCTCTTGATGTGATAGCTCTGTTCATGCTTATTTTCTCTGATTGGACTGTTGCTGGAATCAAGTGGTATACCACAGGATCATCTAAACTAGATTCATTTCTCCACAAGTTGGTATCTACCACGGATGAGCTGAGGGAGCCCCGCTTCGTTGTAGGTGAAGCGGAGAATAATAGCAATGTTATTTACACGGTCTTAGATACACCATTAATATTTCGAAGGTGGTCGGAATCTATCTCTGCTTGCAACCTTTTTTCCGAGACTTTGAAGGAGAGTCCGACAATGATGTATAAGCATGATCGTCCTTGGGGCATCACCACTTTTTCTAATATCTGCAATTTTCCATTTTGTGTGGCTAAAAAGATCATCTCTTGTCTCCAAGAAGCTGGTGAGATTATAAGAGGCCGTGGTCCAAGGGAAAGACTAATGATTGCGAATACGAAGTACGTGTCAAAGAATCCCTTTATTAAGAAACTATGGATTTATATCTTTAATGAGCTCAAACGCAAATCCGAGAATGCAAATGATCTGGCAGAGGTGAGGGAAATATTTGAGGCCCGAGGTAACCTATTTCTCGAAAGTGAGCCGGTGGGGATTGAATGTGGCCATCTTTTATTGTATGTCACCGAGGTTAATTACGACGCTAGTATAATAATGTGGCATCTTGCTACCGAAATGTGGTACAACAATGAAAAATCCACAGGCGAAAACGATGAAAGGGAATTCAGTAAGATCCTCTCCGACTACATGATGTATCTTTGCCTTAATCAGCCCAATGTGACGTTTGCTGTGGAGGGGATTGCCCAAATGACATCAGCGGAGACGGTGCGCGAGCTATGGGGCCATGCTGACGGTGCGACCAAGGATGTGAAGGGGCTGTGCAAGATATTGTCAGGTATTTTCGAACCGACATCCCCGCTCCGTGGACCGGGGATTTTGGCCCTAAAGTTGGGTAGCCTCCAGGATTTGAAGTGGAGGGTGATGAGCGGAGTGTGGGTTGAGATGCTGTCATATGCAGCAAGTCATATAAGGGGAGAGGCACATGTGAAGGTGCTAAGCAAAGGTGGAGAGCTTCTAACCTTTGTCTGGCTATTAATGGCTCATTTCGGCTGTCTATATATACCTGAATGGGGCATGCACTATGAACCCTTGGGGGAATGGACCAATTTGTCTAACTTCTAAACGAATTTGCAATTCAGTATGTCACTGTTGATTCAATAACTAATATTTCGTGTATGTTTACGTATATAATGATGCTAATATTTGTAGTACATTGTGATGGAAGCTATAGTATGATAGCTATAGAAAAATTATTGCAAGATATAGTATTATGTTTAATTTCATGATTTATGCTTCCATGTAATTGCCATGCTAATTAATTAATAAATGGCCTGCGCGAATGCCATGGATATTGCTCAACGGAGGAAGATTGCATCAAGATATCGAAGCGAAGCAGAGAAGCGTTGTCGGATCAGAATAAGATAGAATAAATGATCATAATAGATATGACAAAGGCAATTAAGAGGAAGATGATAGAATAGGGGAAACACAACTCTTCTAATTTGATTTTAACTGGTGCAATTTCAATCATTACTAATATCTTTCGGTTGTTACCAAAGAGCTCAGCTTCACTCTCATTTCCATTCTAAGTATCTGGTTTTTATCAACAACTAGATCATTCAATTTTTATTATACAACCAGTTAATTGATTTCTCCTAAGGTGCAATGTTAAAGCTTCCTTTACATGATTAAAATCTTAGACCCTAAATAAATTTTTTCAGTTCACCATGGCAAAGCTAGAAACCATAAAGGATCAATTTTCCACAAGGTTACGTAATTAAAAGTCGAAATTGAGGTAACATTCTTGCTCATTCTCGCCACAACTTGACTTCCCACTTGTGAAGATGAAAGTTCAGTTCATGCTCCAAGTGCCACGAGATGACATTAACTCATTAGTGTTGATGTTCCGTGTTAAGAATGAGAGATTTTGTGGTATTACTACCTACTATTTTAAAAGCATAATTATAGATAGATGTATGATTTATTATTTAAATATTATAACACTCCCCCTCATGTTTAATTTGTTTTTTTTGTCTAATACTAAATATGAAAATTTAATTGAAGAGATAAATGGGGCCTAGAAAGTTTTGAACTTAAGACCTCTCGCTTCGATACCATATGAGATTTTGTGGGCTACCGTCAATTATTTTAAAAGCTTAAGTTATTAGATGGAGACGTGATTTATTATTTAAATATTTTAATAAAGAAGAGTTGGGATATATGATCAACTGTCTTGCGCGAGAGGGTGTCGTAACGTCGGAATGTACCGCCACCATGTGTGTTCCGTAAGGTAGTGCAATTTATGTATCACCTGCTGTCATGTCAATATTTCGTTCATCAAAGAGGTTTACTGTCATCCAGTCACTTGTATCTTATATCAAATTAGCCGTTCGTTGACAAAAATCTTGTGGTTGCAGCAATTTAATCAATTAAAACGTTTTCCACAGGCGATGACTGATAAATCTTAGGCAGCTACAGTTTTTTTTTTTTTTGATCGGAAATGCATCTACTTTCATTTACTTGGACAAGTTCGACGCTAATACATTAGAAACATCAGCAGTAAGTAAATCTAGTAAGGCTATCGGGAGGTTTGTTACCCAGTTACGGGGGAGGAATTGTTGCCGATGGGCTCTTACAACCCAGTCTGCAGGCCTGTTTGCTTCTCTGCTACAGTGGGCCAAAGTGAGGCCCGAAAATTTTTCCATTTGATCACGGATCCGATCCACCAGCCCTGCCACTTCCCAACTTGGTTTTGTCTTTTGCTGAACCGCTTGCACGAGCAGCAGGGAGTCAGAATGTACTTGCATAGCTTCGGTCGATCTGCTTGAGAGGTATTCTAGGGTTTCCATGAGAGCTTCAGCTTCGACTTGTTCTGCTGAAGAGGCTGCGATTTCTTTCGAAAATCCATCGACGAGGCTTCCCCGTGAGTCGCGGCATATGCAGGTGATGGCACTCCTATACCCGATCTGTCCCCTGTTTGCCCGAAGAACTGGTATGTTTTGTCTCTGCAACTCCAGAATCGGTGGTTGTCGCTCATGGCCGACAGAGGAGGTGCTGAAATCTTTTTGGTTCACGGTCCCGCCTGGATCTCCCTCGTAGACTTGGATGAGCCGATTCTTGCCCGTGTCCCTTCTCTCCTCCGGTTCAACAGCTTGACCAGAGACTACGCGGCCGACAGGGGAGGTGCTGAATTCATCTCGGTTCACGATCCCGCCTGAATCTTCCTCGTGGGCTTGGATGAGCCGATTTTTTCCCATGTCCCTTCTCTCCTCCGGTTCAATAGCTTGATCGGAGACTATGTTCTCGGCCCCTTCCCCTCCTGCCTTGTACGTGGTCTCTCCTCTGTTTGCCCCAAGCGCTGGTTTTTTCCATCTCATTATGGTTTCTACTTGTCTAGAAGCCGCCAGATCTGATGGTATTATGTCTTCCTCGCTGTGGTAAGCTTCTAATTCAAGGCTGTTCATGGTCCCTGGGGATCGTTCGCCGGGAGGTTGTGTGACCACTTCTCGTGTTTTCTCCAGCCCTGCTCTTCTTCCGGATCTTCCATTTGAAGGCCCTGCGCACCACTCCTCTGAAGCTAGTGTGCTTCTTTGCTGTTCCGTTTCTCTGTGACTCTCCGATGGTGTGTCGGCTGTTCCATCTCCACGGATGTCTTCTCTGTTCTCCACCACAGCTTGACTTGCTCTGTACCCGATCTCATGACTCCTCTCCAGATCTGATTTATCGACTCCTTCTCCGACAAAAGACGCATCTATATTGATTCTTAGTGTGTTTGGTGGCGGTGGAATCCATCTGTGCTTATGGGTATTGTTTTCTTTTTCTGTTGTTGGTTTGCTGTTGCAGCTCTTGTAGTTCTCATGTAGAGCTATCGCTTTGGACAGGGTCTGATACGGAGACAGGGGATGATGTTCAAACACAAATCGGTTTCTATCCTTCCAAATGCACCACAACACCGTGGCAATTAGGTTGAAATCTTGGCCTTTACTTGGGTTTTCTCTATTTGAATATAGCCATTCATCTATTTGTGTTAACCCAATTCTGGAAATTTGGAGATGCCCAATTCTGGAAATTTGGAGATGCAGGGGGCTCATTCGCCATAACTCAATGGTCCAGGGGCAGAGCAGTAGCGCATGTTCAGTTGTTTCAACTTCTTTTTTGCAAATTGGGCATGAAGGATCAGGTACAATTCGCGTCCTGTGTAGGTTTTCCACAGTTGGAATAGCATTCTGACATGCATTCCATATAAATTGTTTTACTCTAGGTAGAGACTTTGATTTCCAAATGAGATTCTAGAGATCCGGCTTTGTTTGATGAGAGGAGGATGCTGCTGTATTTGTTGTGTTTGCTATTTGATTTCTGTAGTAGATATACCCGCTTTTCACCGAATAGTCCCCTATTTTGTTGCTCGTCCATATCATCTTGTTCGCTGTAGACGGTAATCCTATAGGGGTTTCTAGGATTTCCTTAACTCGTTATCATCGAACAAAGACCGTAGTTTTTCCACATCCCATTTCCCCTCCCGTTCTTTGGGATTAAAGCCACTTTTCTGGTTCGTTTCTTGTTGCTGGCCCCCCAATAATTCCGCTTTTCAACCATTTATCTCCTCGAATTGATATAGTCTGTCCATTGCCCACGGCCCACATCACTTGAGGAGCTATCAAATCTCTTCCCACGACGATACTTTGCCATCCCCACGACGGTCTAGATCCTTTTCCAGCGTTCCAAAAGTCACCTTGTGGGTAGTATAGTCCTTTAGTAGTTGACTTAGGAGTGAGGAAGGTTGCTGGGATATCCTCCAAGCTTGCTTGCTCAACATCGCCTTATTGAAGGATAAAAGATCTTTAAATCCGAGCCCACCTTCTTCTTTTCTGAGTTTTAGATGCTCCCATTTTTTCCAATGAATTCCAGCAGCTTTGTTTCCACTCCGCCACCAAAAGTTTCCTATTTTCTTCTTGATGGCTTTACAAATTGAGACTGGAAGTTTAAAGATGGACATAGCATATTGTGGGATAGCCTGCACTACGGACTTGATCAATATCTCCTTTCCTGGTTGTGACAGCAAGTTTTCTTTCCAACTCTCTAACTTCATGCTTACTCTTGCTAGAATCCATGCAAATACATCTTTTTTTGAACCTCCCCAATATGAGGGGATCCCTAAATACTTCCCCGTTTTGTCTATTTCTTTAACTCTTAGCATCTCCGCCATGTTCCTTCTCAAATTCGTGGGACAGCTTTTGTTGAAGTGGATACGATTTGTTGAGATTAATGGCCTGCCCTGTGGCAAAACAGTATTGGTGTAGGATGGCTGCCAAATTTTGACATTCCACAACTGTACCGTGAAGGAAAAATATCGAATCATCCGCGAATAATAGGTGTGAGAGTATTGGGCAGCAACTGTTTAGCTGTATTCCTTGTAGGGTGCCATTTGAAATTGCTTGTTTCATCAGGAGGGACAGAACATTGGCCACTAGAATGAATAGATATGGGGAAAGCGGGTCACCTTGTCGTAGTCCTCTTGTTGGCTTGAAATAAGGGAGGGATTCCCCGTTGAAGTTTATGCTAAACGACACTGTAGATACGCATTGCATCACCCATTTAACCCAGTGGTCACAAAACCCCATTTTCTTTAAGCTTGCTTGTAGGAAGTCTCATTCAATTCGGTCGTATGCTTTTTGCATATCTAGCTTAAGGACAGCTTGAAATTTGCTCTTCCTCTCCCGAGTTCGTAGCTTATGTAGCACCTCCTGTACAATCAAGATATTATCTTGGATTTGTCTTCCCCCCACAAGGCACTTTGTTCTTCGGCAATAATGCTGGGTAGTAAGGGTTTCAGTCCGTTGGTCATTACTTTGGAGATGATTTTGTAAATGAAATTGCATAGGCTAATAGGTCGGAATTGTTCTAACTTTTCTGGGTTTTTAACTTTGGGAATGAGGGTGATTAGGGTTCTGTTTAGGTTTGGGTTTAAGTGTCCCGCATCAAAGAAATTATGAACTTCACTGAAAATCCCCTGACTTAGATCTGGCCAATGATTTCTGTAGAACAACCCATTCAGCCCATCCGGTCCTGGAGCCTTATTAGCTCCTAATTGTTGCATTGCCTCTGTTATCTCCTCTATTGTGACAGATTTCACCAATCTTTGATTCATTCTTTCGTCTATTAAGATTGGAATTTGTTGTATGACAGGTTGAAAGTCGCAAGCCCCCATTGACAAATATAGGTTCTTGAAGAAAGTTTCTGTCATTTCTTTTAATGGTTGATCTTCCTGCACCCACTCATCATTGGCATCCTTGAGTAAGGTAATTCTGTTTCTGTTTTTTCTCTGAATGGTTGTTGCATGGAAAAATTTTGTATTTCTATCTCCCCATTTTAACCAGCTTATCATTGACCGCATCCCCCAATACATCTCCTCTCGCCGCCATAGCTGTTCAATCTCCTGATTTATTCTCTTTGCTGCCTCACATTCTTTATAAACTTTTTTTGTGAGGCTTTGTAATTCACTTTTCAGCTCATCTATTCTCCGTTTGGCATTCTGAAATCTATTTTTACTCCACTTTGTGCCAATTGTTTTGCCACCTTCTGCAGATTTTGAGCTATGTTTAGCCCGTGAGATTCCCCTTCAGCCCATCCCTTTCTAACTATCTGGATGCTTTCTTCATCTTCTGCCCAGAATGCTTCATAGCGAAATATTCTCCTTTTCTTTGCTCTCCTCGTCTGTAAAGATATTAGAATAGGGCTGTGATCAGACCCTATAGCTGGTAGTGCGGTGCTTTCTGCATCTGGGTAGGATAATCTCCACTCGAGAGTGCATAATCCTCTATCTAGTCTTTCCTTAACAAATTGATCTCCTGTTCGGTTGTTAGTCCAGGTGAAAGCGCAGCCTTTGGATTCCAAATCCATTAATGAACATTTCCCAAGAAACTCCCTGAAGGCTGTCATCCGATAGTTTTCCGCTTGTTTGCCGCCCACTTTTTCCCAAAGGATACAGACTTCATTGAAGTCTCCCAAGAAAGCCATGGTAAGTGGTAGTGGGTGCTTGCTCTATGTAGATCCTCCCATAGTAGTATTCTTTCTCGGAAAGCATTAGGAGCATGTACGAAGGTAATTTGCATTTGGTGTCTGTTTTCTATTACTTGACAGAGAACACTTATATAGTTGTTGGAGAATGAATCAACTGATATCTCTACTTGGTCATCCCAAAACACAGCCATACCCCCTGCAATTCCTTCTGGATTCACTATAAAACAATGCTGAAACCTCAACCTCCTCCTTAACTGTTGTACCTTCTGCTCCCGATTCTTAGTCTCCACTAAAAATAAAACACTGGGCCGTTCTTGAGTCACTAGGACTCTCGGTGCTCGAATTGTCGTGTGTGCCCAACACCTGACAATTCCAACTTAATAGTTTCATGGCTTTGTTGGTGGCTTATTAGGGCTAGCCACCAAAGCCCACTGACATGCCTTCTTCATTTCCTCAATCGGGGTCTCTATCAGCTGAGTGCTGTCAATCTCTAGTGTTCGGGAACTTTGCGCACCGTAAGGGCAGAAACGCTTGCCCTTTTTTGCAGATTGGTGCTTAGTGCCTTTCGATTTATGCCTGATCAGCCTGTTCTCCCCTGTTTCAGCCTCAAACAATGTTCTTTCTTCCTCCTTTTGCTGTTCTTCATATAGGACCATTGCTGATGCTTCATCAATACAGCAGCTTCCTCTCTTTTTTGGGCTGTTTTCTCCCATTAGTTGTATTGCTAGCTGCTGTGTTGTTGAACTGGTTGCCTTCTGGGTTATCTTTTCTGCATTTTCCTGTCCCCTTATACTGTTTACGTGCTGACCCTGCTGCTGGTTCTCATTCTCTGAAACATAATGCATAGGAGTCTCTGGCACACTCTTTGTGTCTTCGAGGACCGGTTCTTGTTTGCCATAAAAAATTTTCCCATACAGGCTTAATTCCTTCACATCCGCTCAAAGCGTCTCGAAGCGTCTCTATTAGAACTATGTAAATGCTTTGAACATTTTTAAAAATGTTATCAGGTAGCGTGCAAGGAAAAATGAAGGAAACTGAAATTGTTTTTGCCAAACAAGTAGCCTTCCAAAAAATGATGAATTGCATTTCACGTCCGACGTACAAGTAATATTGTCACTTCACTCATAAAGCTGAGTTTAGGGGCGTTTCCGTTAAGTCTGAGAACGCATATTAATCAATTTCTCGATCTAAAGGTTATTTTGGTCATTTTCCTAGTTCATGGGCATTTCCTGTTTGAAAATGTTTGAGAGGCGCTATTAGTTAATTTATGGTAAATTTCATGTTTGGAAATATTTTTCTAGATTGAAAAGAGGTATCAATGGTGTAGGCACATCTCTATTCGAATATCTAGTTATAGCGATCTCTCGTATCTTATTAGGATCCAAACTAGTCTAGAATAGGTTAGTGGCGACCTTAACATAATGATGATTTAATTTTAAGAAAAGTGAAAAAAAAATTGCGATGGATAGAGTTGGGAAGAACTTATACTTAGTATGTTATCCGGGTCTACCTTGCAATCCTGTTAAATCACTCCAAGGTTTGCTCGTTATCGTTCTATTAATTAGCATTGAAGAAATCTGATGACATATGGACACCAATATCATAAAATTAATGCGGGATAGAGAAAATCTAATAATTAGGTGTCATGCACGGAGTTATTAACTTGAATCGCAAAATAAAAATTGCAGACACCATTCGTACATTTATTATAGTACTTACTTTGGATAGAATTTTCATCCACGTAACCCTAACTATTAGAAGTGGTTCTGGAATTACTTCCATAGAAACTGGAAAAATCACAAAAAGAAAGCGATCAAGATCTCTGCTTTTAACAGGTAAGGATTATCCCCCCTCCCCAAAAAAAAAAAAAAAGGTATGGAGAATTGACCTCATCCTTCCTTTCTTTATTTAACATGATCCTAGATTCCGTGCATGAAAATTCTGTTTAAAGAAACCAAACCAAAAAATAAATAATGTTTACTCTTTATATGGATTCTCCTAAATCCTACAAATTGCAACTTGATATCTCACATTATTTGGAGTAAATCATTATTTTGCTAAATTTGTCACAAACCTATGCTAAATCATTTAAGAGTCCATGTAGAATTGGTGATCTATTGAAAATCACCAAAAGTAAATCATGCAAATAAGACAGTAATTGTGTAATGTCTGAAATTACCAAAAATAGAATGACTGTAAAAAAAGAAGAAGAGATATGCTGGAAAAAGATACCATAAGTGTTGTAATTTTTGTACAATAATCATTTAAATGGCATATATATATTTTTTAGATCAATCAATTTACTTAAAAATTGTTCACTTGAATGCCTACAAAAATAAATATTTGGTGATTCATCTTATGTGCCGTTTTGTAATAAAATTTAAAGTCTAATGGGGTTTTCCTCCCAAAAAGAATTAAGCCTAGTGGCCACAGTTTCCTTACGGGATCGGGAAAGTGGGGCGTTCGATCCCCACTTCTGGGAATGGGATCTATGGGGCCATTATATTTTAAGGGTGGGCCCCTTGTGGGCCATCACTCAGCTCCTCTAAAAAAGTATATTAAAAGAAAATAGATTCCTATTTCTTAAAATAATATGACCTTTATATCATAAAAATCTAAATGTCAGCACTACCTTACAACAATTAGAAAATGATCATTAGTATCGTTATCCATCTTGCCGACGGCAAGAGAAGCAAATTCTACCCCCGTTTACATATTTCTAGTTGAAACCCTTCGAAACTCTACCTGCCAAAGATTTACCCATCTCGCCCGTGGAGGACCCTTCAAATGATTACATTATTGGCATTGCCAGATTGTTGTCGAAGGATAGCTAATTTGATATAAGATGCTAGAGACTGGATAACAGCAAGCCTCTTTCACGTAAGGAAATGTTTATATCGCAGTAGCTGATACATGAATTGCACCACCTTGCGGATTATAAGAATATAATCAAGGTGAATTGCAAATTTTCATCCTCATAAGTGTGAAAACAAGCGCAACGTGGCAAGGACAAGCATGAATGTTATCTCGATTTCGACTTTAATTTGTAATATTTTCAACATCAATTATGTAACTCTGTGGTAAATTAGTTTTTTTTTCTGGTAACCTTAGCTTTATCATGGTGAATTGAGAGACTTTGTTGAGGGTCATGAGAATATAATCGGGTAAGTCCCTGATAAAGGAAGCTTTAACATTGCACCCTTAAGAGGAATTACTAACTGGTTGTATAATAAAAATCAATGAATCTAGTCGTTGATAAAAACCAGATACTTAGAAAGGAAATGAGAGTGAAGCTAGGGTTTTTGGTAACAACCGATAGATATTAGTAATGATTGAAATTACACCAGTTAAAATCAAATTAGAGGAGCTGTGTTTCCCCTATTCTATCATCTTCCTCTTAATTGCCTTTGTCATATCTATTATGATCATTTATTCTATCCTATTCTGACCCGACACCGCTTCTCTGCTTCGCTTCGATATCTCGATGCAATCTTCCCCCGTTGAGCAATATTCATGGCATTCTCGCAGCCATTTATTAATATATTAGCATAGGGATTACAGGAAGCATAAATCATAGATATGAAATTAAACATAATACTAAATCTTGTAATAATTATTCTATAGCTATTGAACTATAGCTTCCATCACAGAGTACAATGATTATTTACATCATATTATACATAAACACACGCGAAATATTAAATAATTGAACCGATAGTGTCGTACTGAATAGCAATTCCGTTAGTTGTTTAGGCTTGCGATTCAGAAGCGAGACCAATTGGTCCATTCCCCCAGGCGTTCATAATGCATGCCCCATTCAGGTATATATAGACAGCCAAAATGAGCCATCAATAGCCAAACAAAGGTTAGAAGCTCCCCACCTTTGCTTAGCATCTGTGCATGTGCCTCTCCCTTTATATGACTTGCTGCATATGATAACATCTCAACCCACACTCCGCTTATCACCTTCCACTTCATATCCCCAAGCCTTTCCATCTCTTGGGCCAAATTTCCCGCTTCGAAGTTTCTTGACAATCTCCTACATAGCCCCTCCACATCCCTGGTCGCGCCATTGGCATGGGGCCGTAGCTGGTTCAATAATTCCGCTGATGTAATTTGGGCAATGCCCCCCACATTGGACACCACCTTAGGCTGATTAAAGAAAAGATACATCATATAGTCGGAGATGATCTTACTGAATTCCCTTTCATCGTTTTCAGCTATGGAATCTTTGTTGTACAACATTTCAGTAGCAAGATGCCACATTATTATAGAAGTGTCATAATTAGCCTGGGCGACATATGGCAAAAGATGGTGGCACTCTATCCCCACCGGGCTACTATAGAGAAACAAATCACCTCGAGCCTCAAATATCTTCCTCACCTCTCTCAGATTATTTGCATTAGTGGATTTGCGTTTCACCTCCTTGAAAATATAGATCCATAACTTCTTAATAAATGGATTGTTGGACACGTACTTCGTATTTGTAATCATTAGATTTTTCCTCAGACCATAGCCTCCAACAATTTGCTTACTAGCTTGATGGAGACAAGAGATGATCTTTTCACAGAGTCGAAAATTGCTAGAGCAACGATGATACTTATACATCTTTCTCGGACTCTCCTTCAAGGTCTCAGAGCAAAGGTTGCAAGCAGAGATGGATTCCGACCACCTTCGAAATATAAATGGTGTGTCTAAGACCATGTAAGCAGCATTGATGTTACGCTCTACTCCACCCATGATGAAGCGAGGCTTCCTTAGGTCATCTGTGGCAGATACCAACTTATGGAGAAATGAATCTAGTTTAGATGATCCTGTGTTGTACCGCTTGATTCCAGCAACAGTCCAATCGGAGAAAACAAGCATGAATAGAGCTATCACTTCAAGAGCAATCCCTCCAAAAAGAAGGGAATAAGTAATTTCCACATCGAGTTTGGAGAGCCCATGCTTCTTCAAGCGATTGAACACAACAAAAGCCAACACAATGCTAGTGAAGGCTATGAAGCGGAAAATGTAGCCCCACAAGGAATATATTGCCAACGCTTTTGTGTAGAGCACTTCATAAATGAAGTTGAGTTCAACCGAGATCACCCTCAATGCATCTATTGCAGAAACATTGCCGAAATATTTACGGCTCATTTCGCGATCCTCATATATGAAGATGAGATTTCCAATGAAGACCCTAAAAATTTGAAAAAAGTAGTGAGCATGCTTCACCACAGTGCTCTCAGGAAGCTTCACTTCTTCATCGGAATATCTAGCTCCCCGTTGAACATTGAGTTCTTTAATCAATTGGTCACCTTCATCGTCATGAAGAGACTCATCGGTTAAGAACGCAATTTTTTTTTTTTACTGAAGGCTCAAGAGCATTGATTTCCTAAGCCTCGAAGCTAGAGAGATTAAGTGCTCGTAACCTCTCTGCATTTTTTGTGATCCCGGCAAGAAACACCAGCATTGTTGGGATCGCCAACAAGTGGTTGCTAGGAAATATATGCACGTACACATAGATAGTGGCACCAACTTGGAAAATGAAACTGAGCAGGTGTCGTCGCCAAAGAGAACTGTCCTCTAGAGAGAAGGCAGTGATGGTATCTGGACCACCAAGGTGTAACAAGAGAAACGAGGCCCAAAATGCTTGAAGTGCTCCATCTATTTCAATTGCAGAAGTGGACAAGCTTCCTTGATTGTGAGAGATGAACCCAATCCCAAATGCAGCTACCCAGTCAACCATCAAATAGGCTAACCACAAAAGGAAAACAATGCGGCCGTTCACTATTTTTTTTCTAAGGGCCGCAAATAGAACGAGAAAGACTTGAAGCAGGAAGCTTAGTATGACAAAAGATCGGATGTTCCATTTGTTCCACAGCTCCGAAATGGAGATAAAAGTCATGTTTTGCTTAGTTTGAATCTTATCACTCCTCTAGGGAATGCATTTATACTTACTGAGATGGTGCCTTGCTTGTTTGTTATAAGACAATTACTATTAAAAAAAATTCAAGAAGCTAAAAGAATTGATTCATTCCATGAGCGAAGACAAGTATCTGATGCATTAATTCATAGAGAAAAGTAACACATGCACTATCAGGTTGAACATAAAACTATGTACGTGAAACTAGTTTATCAAATCGAGTTGTAGATGATGTGATGCATCATTATTGAATATTTAAACATGACTCACCTGATAATAACTAGGCTCAACCCATTTGAGTCATTTTCTATTAAATAACAACAAATATCGGAGAAAAGTTTCGTAGGTTTAAGATGAGATGGGGTCTTTTATTAAGCCTGTAATAGATTATGAAATCAAAGCTTCCCCTTTATACGTTGGTTTTTCATCTTCCCCCGCTTCGTCTGTCGTTGGACAGTGAACCTATATAAGTTACTTATCAAGCTACATAGTCGGTAGTGGAACTGATAAATCCGGCCCTACTCTTGATTTCTGTCTGCACCAGAAATTGACCAGGTCGTCGAGATGTATAGACCACTAGAGTGCAGGTTATTAAGCACGTGATCCATTGTTGATGATCATAAGGATTACTACTGATATTGATGTACTTCAATGACCATTGATCAGTGGTTGATACACGACGACCTATAGCTAGCGATAGTCAACAAGGATATCAATTAGAAGCGGCGACTGATTATCGATTAGGAAGAAAAGTTGGATGCAAGAAGACGTCAGGATGCAGTTATAAGTTTTCAAATTTTAAATCACTAGTGAGCAATGCAACAGAATCAATGAAGTCGTGGAGTAACCAAAACACAATTTTAAGGGAGTAACTACTTTAAGACAAGATCATGACATCTTGAAAACATGAGCACGAGATTTCCAGAGATGAGGGAACTTGGCTATGATCGCAAGAGAACTGCTCAGAGATAGTTATAGCACAATCACTTTAAACACCAGCATTCGCCTACTGGAGAGCCCTCACGCACAAACAACCAAATCTAATATCTTTCGGTTATCTTAACTTTCTTGCACTTTAATTTCTAGTTTCTAGACTCGAGTTGTATATTGAATTCCAATATGATTCTTAGTTATAGTTTCCAAATCCACGTCGTCTATAAATTTCGGCATGTTTCTTTATCTTAGTTATAGCATCGACGATTAAATTTTGGCATTGCATATTTGCATTCTTGAGCTTTGTCATTGATTGAATTCCGACATAGTTCACTTACATTCGGTTCCATTGAAGTGGCTGTATTTTTCAAACTTTGTTGTCGATTATATCCAAAACGGTTTGTGTATGTACAATTTTGTTCAAAGTAAAGATATCAATTTTCTTGTCTACCTATATCATTTCTATATGAAGTCATCGCAGAACCTATAAAACTGAAGAATGACTTTCATTGAAACTGTTGGGAATGACTGATCCCCGAAAAACCGGATTCGACACTAAATCGAACCCCTAAACTCAAGCGGAAGACAAGCCGGGGAAAACGAACACGCATCACCGATCCTAAAGCACACCACGGATTCGAGCGTACCTTTTAGCCACAGATTAAACACCGACGCCAATGGAGGAAGAGAAAGCTTAGTCCTGTTGATCCGGTGAAGCAAAAACGCCTTCGGGAGTCACTGTTTGCCTTTGGAGGAAAACAACAGAGAGCGGGAGGGAGAGAAGCGTACGTCGTTTCTTTTTGATTAAACGGTCCCTTTTCTCTCTCTCTCTCCTCCCTTTTATACCCCCTTCTTTCCACGGGCCCTATTCCCGTGGGCCGGGCTTTCTGGGCCCAACTTGGGCGGACGGGCCTTAAGCCCAAATCAAATAAAGCCTTCATCTCCCACTCGCACATGGTGGGCCGAACAGGATTCTCTTTACCTCTCTTCAACTTTCATACCGGTGAATAATCCGTGCGACCAGCATACTTTGAGAGCTCGTTGCTATACATCTGTTAGGAATATGTAGCAGCTCATAATTGGGCGTCACACTTTGAGTAGATTTAGTATGCAGTACCTTAGATCGATCGATCACATTTATATCTCTCTTGATCTCTTTTAAACAATGATATATATTGTATTCACAATTATAATTATCACAAAAACAATCATAATTGGTCGACCAGTGAATACAAAAACTACAATGTGATTCTCCAAAATCGATCTTCCTCTTTCCTTCAAACTCTCAATTTCAGTCCAGCTTGCTTTTCTAGAAATGCCCCATTAGATCGAATCATCTCATGACCATTGGCAACATCCTAAGATAGCAAACACTAAATAAAAATCTTGAGAATAAGTAAGAGTCCGTAGGGGACTAAAAATTGAGGAACTCTTTTCCTCAAGAGTCTCACACATCATAAAAGTTGAGATCAAACTTTTTGCCACTCTTATTGGTCGTCTCATGCATACGTAGTATGAAATACGTATTACGGCATTTACTCCTTTCCCATGGAGCGTATGTCTACACCTTTCAATACCGTACAGATGATAGTTCAGACATACCCAATGTTTAACTTGAGTTCATGTACCTACTCTTTTACAAAATTCATCAGGACTCACATCTGGCATCTTAGACAGATAAAGTAAAATATGTTGGGTATTTTACTTTCGGACATCGTAAGTATTATGCCCTCATCTTAACACTTAGTTAAGGCGACATACGTATTTTAAGCTTGAGCTCTCGATTATCACCTAGATAATAAGCTTAAAATCAGTCTCATCTCTATTTATCACACAAGAAATGAGGCGATTACCCGTGTGAGTGGGCTAATCTTTTATCTGTCCGACATACTTCTCAACTTAAAATAATACACTAAGTATTAAGATGCATAAAGATCATACAAAGATTCATAGGCATTAATCAATGAAAAACAAAATTTCATAAATGTGAACAACTCAGGGAAATTACAATTCAGTACATCAGACTCTACGCAATCCTAGAGATTTTACATAACCACAAAACACATCTCTAGGTATTGGCTTTGTCATAGGATCTGCTACTATTCTATGCGTAGATATGTACTGTAAGTTCACATCCTTTCGTGCAACCATATCTTTTACAAAGTTATACTTGGTATCTATATGTTTGGTCTTGCCATGATACTTTGGATCTTTGGTGTACGCTATAACTGCTTGGCTATCACAGTTAACCAACAATGGATTTGCAGCTTTCTCAATAACACCTAAATGATCCAAGAATCTCTTAAGCCAAACTGCTTCTTGTACTGCTGCTGATAATGCCACGAACTCAGCTTCCATCGTGGATAAGGCTATGTAGGTTTGCTTCTTACTACTCCATGATATGGCGCCATTGCTCGCAAGAAAGCAAATCCCGAGGTAGATTTCCTTTCATCTAAATCTCCTCCCCAATCGCATCTGAATAGCCTTCAAGTCGCAGATCCTTTCCTTGGTAATTCAACTTGTAATCGCCAGTTCCCTTCGGATACCTCGGTATTCTTTTGACAGCTTTCCAATGTGCTTTGGACCTGGATTGGATTGGTATCTACTCACCATTCCAACTGCAAAACATATGTCGGTTCTTGTACACATCATAGCGTACATCAAGCTCCCAACAGCACTTGCATAAGGAACATGTTTCATTTGTTCCTTCTCTTGTGGAGTCCTTGGACACAATCTATGGCTCAATCCTTCACCTTTTGCAATAGGAGTGTCGATGGGTTTACAATCTTGCTTACGAAACCGTTCTAGAACTTTGTTTATATAAGTTTCTTGCGAAAGAGACAACGATCTCTTCGAACGATCTCTTGAAATCTTAACTCCAAGAATGTATGCAGCCTCACCCATATCATTCATCTCAAAGTTGGAAGACAACCAACTCTTGACGGTCTTAACAAACTCCATATTGCTTCCGGCAATTAGTATATCATCAACATATAATGATATGATCACAAATTGATCCTTGGATCTTTTGATATATACACAATGATCCTCATCAATCATTGTAAAATCATATGCCATTATGGCATTATGAAAACGTATATACCATTGTCTTGATGATCTGCTTAAGACCATATATCGACCTCAAAAGTCGACATACTTTTTCTTCTTGGCCTTTCACTATGAAACCAACAGGTTGTTCCATGTATATTTCTTCCTCTAATTCTCCATTGAGGAAAGCAGTCTTTACATTCATTTGATGTAATTCAAGATCCAGAATAGCCACTATTGCCGAATAATGCGAATTGAGGTAAATCTCACTACAGGAGAAAACGTATCTTCATAATCAATTCCTTCCCGTTGATTATACCCCTTCGCCACAAGGCGAGCCTTATGCCTTTCAATCGAGCCATCAGCCTTTCGCTTTATTTTGAGAACCCATTTGTTCCCAATAGCTCGCGTCCTTTTGCGATCAACTAGTTCCCAGACTTGGTTCGATTTCATTGACTCCATTTCCTTTTCCATTGCATTAATCTATTTTTCCTTACTAGGGCAATTCAGAGCCTCATTTATATTTCTTGGCTCATCCTCATCTTGTGGAGCAACTATAAAAGTTTCCCCTTCAATGTCAAAACGTCGACGGGGAATACTTTGACGACTTGTTCGCCGTATGGGAGATTGTACACTTTGCACATCACCCCCCATCATGCTCCCACTTGGATTAGGTAATGATGATGTCGTCTCATCACGTGGTTGCAATTGAGAATGAGTTGAATTTAATTCATCACTTCTCATATTACTCCCACTTGGACGAAGTTCACTAAGGTCATTATCTTGATCCAAGGTTTCAAATAGGGAACAATCTTCCCCTATTTCGCCCTTCTTAGGAAATTCATCCTCTAAGAATGTGACATCTCGTGATTCAAACTCAGTTATACTCCCACTTTCCTGCTCACCTATGAACACATACCTTTTTGAGTGTTCTGAGTATCTTATGAAAATACTCTTCTTTCCTCTGGGACCCAATTTCCCAAACTTGTGAGAGGACTCATGTGTGTAGGCAGCACAACCCCATGGCTTAAGAAAACTTAAGTCCGGTTTTCTACCTGTCCATAACTCATATGGAGTGGAAGTAACTGATTTGGAAGGCACACGGTTAAGTATATAGGCAGCAGTTAACAAAGCATCACTCAAAAGGTAATGGGTAAGTTAGCATGCGCCATCATGGACCTAACCATTTCCGAGTAGGGTTCTCGTTTCTTCTCTCTGCAACACCATTTTGTTGAGGAGTATATGGAATAGACAACTGTCTTTCTATTCCTTTTTCATCACACAATTTTCTGAACTCATCAGACAAATATTCTCGACCTCGATCGGATCTCAATGCTTTTATTTTCTTGTCTAATTGATTCTCTACCAGGTTCATAAACTTTTTGAAACAACTTATTGCTTCAGATTTATGAGAAATTAAATAGACATATCCAAATCGAGTGTAATCATCTATAAAAGTGATGAAATAAACAGCCCCATGCCTTCCTTTCACATTCATTGGACCACGAGATATCGGTATGGATTAAATGCAGAGGAAATTAAGCTCTTTTTCCTTTTCCAAATGGTTTCCTTGTCGTTTTCCTTCTAGGCAATGCTTACATATGGGCAAATCGACTTTTTCAATATTGCCCAACAAGCCCTCTTTGGCTAGTCTATTCATACGTCGTTGGCCAATGTGACCAAGTCTAGCATGCCACACATTCACATCATTATCATATTTATTAGGAGACGTGAGAAGGGAATAACAAACATTAGTATTAACATAATCAATATCTAGTACAATAAAACCATCCAGAAAATAACCACAACCATAGTAATTTGTATCCAAAAACAAATTCACACCTCTATTACGTAAGTTCATATTAAAACCTAATTTAACCAACACTAATACAGACACTAAATTCCGACGAATCTCCGGAGCATACAGCACATCATGAAGGAACAAAGTGCGTCCACCACGCATATTCAGTTGGCATGTGCCAATTCCTTTCACTTCAGCTCTGGAGTTGTTTCCCACATAGATCCACTTAGTTCCGCTTGGTACTCGTCGGAATTCCACGAAGGATCCTCTATCCTTCGCTACATGGTCCGTCGCTCCCGAATCCATAGTCCACAAAGGATTAGACTCGGTTAAGAATACGAACTCGACACAAAAGTGAAGTTCTGAAAAGTACAAGGGTGCATACCTTCTTTGGCTCACGACAAAGCGTGAGCATAGTGACCCTTCTTGTCACAGGTTGTAGCATTTCACCCTTGCAAGCTTTTTCATGCGGGGACGCTTCCCTCTTTCATGTTGGTTAAACTTTGGTTTCTTCCCTGAAGGACCTGCTTCTTCCTTGCCTTTTCCCTTATCAAACCAGTTAGGGCGCTTGCGCTTGGAGCTCGAAGCTTCATTTGAGCTAGAACTAGCATGATAAAGTTCAGCTTCCGGCTTTAGCGCCAACAAAGGTCCTCTTCCAGCTCAAGATGACGCATTGCATCCTCAAAGGTTTTGATGTTTTCATTGTGAGTCGTGCACCTTCATGTGCTCCCAACTCGAGGCAAGGAACGAATCACCGCTTGCACCTCGCTGCTCATCTCGTGAGGACATGGCCAGCATCTCTCAGCTCGGTTATCATGTTTGACATCTTTCTAAGATGTTGCTTCATGGTCTCGACCATGAGGTTTCTTATAAGAGTCAAACCCGATAGTGAGCTGCCTCGCTAGTCACCGAAGTATGACCAAATCTAGCTGCCAATGCCTCCCACATTTCCTTGGCATTGTCAAAACGCCGAAACTCTCGCATGACGTCATTTTCCATGCTACTCAGCAACGTGATGCGAGCTAGAGAGTTCATTCTTTCCACGCAGAAAAAGCTTCTTTGTCTCTTTTGTGCTTTGTGCAGTGGTTCCTTCTTCAGGTTCTACCATGGTCATGACAAGAGCCTCAAGTGCTTCTTGCTCTTCCAGCACATACTAGATTTTCATTTGCCAAATTTCATAGTTGTCTCCATTAAGCTTTTCGCCTTTGTTCAGCTCGGCAACTATGCTCTTTGTGGCTGAAGCCATTGATCCAACAAATCGAGACAAATATGCACGAATTATTAATGTCTATCATTTATGCATCCCTATTTACATAAACCCATCATATTAATGAATAATTTCAAGTAAGGTTTCAGAATCAAAATGTCACTATGTTTCCAATCATCCTCCAAAATCCTAACTTTAAACTATCATCAATATAATTGTCTTATGCAAAATCAATTCTATGAAGCTACAAAAACTTCTAAAACTACCCACACTAATTACCTGACAACCAGCAATAACAAAAGCAATATATAATAGAACATCCAATAAAAACAATAATGCTTTCAATTAACACAATTAGGTAGTAATCATTACATAATATGTCCACAAATCACACTTAACACATATCAGCCAATACAACTAACACCGAGTCAAGACACGAACCGAAAGATCCTCTTTGTTCAATTTCTTGATCTTTTCCCTTGAAACAATACAATAATATTCATTTACAAAATCCATCACAATTTTCTTATAGGAAGCAGCTCCGTTGACATCCCATATGCGATTCAACACATCTTGCCATTCGGGTGGAAGAGTGTTTATGAAAAATCGCACCATCTCTCGATCGTGACATAGGACGGCCATTCCATATGACCTGTTGAATTTTCCCGTTGACTTCAAAGACATGATCAATTAAGTCACCTCTCTCCCATCGATGATTAGTCAGCTTAGCTATCAACTTAGACAGCCTATCCTTTTGTTCATCGGTAACTGCGCGAATAGGTGTGCGCAACCTCAGGGGAGGCATTGTTCCTGCAACAAATGCAGAACAAATAAGGGATCACATTATAATCCATATAGACTTAATTGAAAAAAGAAACACATTCCTTTTTTTTTTTTTGTCAACGGTCAACGGTCAATGTGGTCAACGGTCAGAGGGTCAACGGTCGTCGGTCATCGGACCGGTCGGGCCGGTCGGACCGCTCGCGCGGACCGATGCACGTGCCTTGCGCGTGCGGGGATGACGTCACGCAGACGTCATCCGCACGTGCCACGTGCCTTGGTCTCCGGTGGGTTGGGTCGCCGCCGGTGACCGTCGGCGAAAGACGCCGATGACGTCATCGGTGACGTCATCCGAACGGTTACCGACGTTGGATGACGCCACGGTGACGCCATCACGTGACGCCGCACGTGTCGGGTCCGCGGACCGGCGCGTGCCCGGTCCGCCCGCCGGCGCGTACGCGCTGGCCAATGCCGGCGCCGGGCGCGTCGCGCCCACGCGCAGCGCCTTCCGGCCGCGCGTGTGGGCGCGTGCGCGGCGCCCGCGGCGGTCGACACATCGCCGGACTTGTCTCGACGTTGCGCTTCTTCCTACGCAATCACAAAACAGTTTCGACATACGAAAACTCAGTAAAAAGGCCGAAGAACGCTCGGGTGTCGGGATTTTTGTCCCGATCCGTACGGCCGAGAGTTTCTTCGCGAAAACTCAAACAAAAAACATTAAATTGATCGGAAAACGTGAACTAGGGCTCGATACCAATGTTGGGAATGACCGATCCCGAAAACCGGATTCGACACTAAATCGAACCCCTAAACTCAAGCGGAAGACAAGCCCGGGAAAACGAACACGCATCACCGATCCTAAAGCACACCACGGATTCGAGCGTACCTTTTAGCCACGATTAAACACCGACGCCAATGGAGGAAGAGAAATCTTAGTCCCGTTGATCCGGTGAAGCAAAAACGCCTTTCGGAGTCACTGTTTGCCTTTGGAGGAAAACAACGAGAGCGGGAGGGAGAGAAGCGTACGTCGTTTCTTTTTGATTAAACGGTCCCTTTTCTCTCTCTCTCCTCCCTTTTATACCCCCTTCTTTCCACGGGCCCTATTCCCGTGGGCCGGGCTTTCTGGGCCCAACTTGGGCGGACGGGCCTTAAGCCCAAATCAAATAAAGCCTTCAGAAACATATTTCGTCACTGAGCCCAATTCATGCGAAACAATTACTAAGATGGTTTCCAGACAACATGATATTGGAAGTATTCCTCACGCAATGACAGTTGACAATCCAGGTGAGCATCACACAGGACGTCATCGACTCTCCATTTGGTTCTAGGGTGAGTAGATTCTACAGTTGGAATTTGGCTCTAGAACTTGGAACTTATCCTATTTACCTAGAGCTAGTTTTGAAACCTATCCTATTTTTACGATCAAGTTCCAAGGTCTACATGAGAACCTTATTATTATCATCATTATTATTATTATTTTTGGTTCCTAGTTTTTGTTCATTTATTTATAGCAAAATCATATGAGTTTATGAGTAACAAAATGATTTAGAGTAAAAGATGAACGATAGAAATGCCTATTCGCCAAAAACAACAAACCCATAAGATGAACAGGTGAAGTCACCTACAATTATAAATAATAAAAAAATCAAGCACATAACATAAAATATAAATTATAAAACTCCATTCCCCATTCATCCAAAAAAATCTAGGTGAAAAGGAAAGACACGTGAGGAGTTTTGAGGAAGGACAAACAACGAATGAGTGTTGACTTTTTCACTTATAAAACAAGTTCCATAACAAGGTAGTTTGTCCCAGATACTAGGTGGGTATTGACTCAAGAGCTATACTTGTACTAGTTTAAACTGGTTCGAAAAATTTGGAGCCTATTTCGAATCGATTATAGGACCTATTTTTTGGGGCAGTCTAGTTCTTGGGTAGAACCGATTCAGTTACACACCCCTCACTCGATGGCATAATCGAGTTGAGAAATGCATGCCATGTCCGCGATGAGGGACACATTATACTTATCACCTGATGCTTTTTGTAGTTGAGGTGGTGCATCGAGGAAGTTAGGTCCTACTTTTGAAAAGTCAAGAAGCAATTATGAGCTGATTTCTCTAACCATTTAGGCTATGTTTGGTAGTCAAGATAAAATTTAGGAAAATGATCAATTTATCCTATCCTGTGTTTAGTTTCTACCTGAGACAAGATGAAGTCAGATATAAAAGGGATATAGTCCGTATAAAAATATCCCATGAGATATGGGATGAAAGTAGACATGATTTCTAATATCTATAATATAAAAATTATTTTTCTAAAATAAAGAACGTCTTAAATTAATAAAATAAAGATAATATTTGAATTCTAATTGAAAAAGGAAATTTAAAATAAAAAATAACAACTTCTATTTTATGTATTCCACACAAAGCAATAAGCATCATCCATGCATGAGTCTGCCATTTAATGTATGAGATACCGTGCTTGCATTTATTCATTGAATGGATGATGTGTAGTAGAATTGTTTAAGGACTTATTCAACGAAAAAGCCTTAACCTAGTGTAAAGCAATAAGCATCATCCATAAATGAGATACTTTCCTTTTGACATTTAATGTATAAGATACTTTGCTTGTGTTTATTCACTAAATGAATCAATTTTTTTTATACCACTTTGGATCTTTTAATTGATATCTTCTTCGGACAAACAAGCAAGGAACTATCACAAAATGTGTATTCTTGATTTTAAAGTTTATATGGTATTTTAGAGAATTATTGAGTTCTTTAACTAGGTTTATCTATCTTGGATTGATGCAAAGTTATTGGATATGTCGAAGAGAGTAACCTATAAATAGCAATAAATTTGAAGTATCTTATTCGTCAAGTTTTTGATACTCACAAGGATGAGAAGAGACAACTATTATAAGTTTGACCCGTCGGTTCTCAACTTTAAGTTGGTTTGAGAGAATTTTATTTTCTTAATAAGGAAGATAACCTACTTATCATATACAAGCACACTCACAAGACTTGTTAGATATATTCTTATTCATCAATAGTATCAAGTGTTGTGTTAGATGTGGTATCACCTATTATAGATATTAAAGTTTCATTCATGCATGAGATACTTTTCTTCCGCTATTTAATGCACGAGATACCTTACTTACATTCATTCGCAGAATGGATAAATGTGCAAGTAACTTAGAATGAATCGATTTGATGATAAAACATCAATCTCACACAAAGTAATAAGCATCATCCATGCATGAGTTTGCCATTTAATGCATGAGATATCTTGCTTGCTTTTATTCATGGAACAGATGGATGTGTAGTAGAATTGATAAAGGACTTATTTGACAATAAAGCATTAACCTAGTGCAAAGCAATAAACATTGTCCATAAATGAGATGCTTTTCTTTTGATATCTAATATATAAGATAATTTGTTTGTGTTTATTCACTAAAGGAATTGACTTTTTGTGACATCCCAAATTTTCAACCCCGTCTTCTACCGAATTAATCGGGCATTTCATTGACGCGTCTATAGGGTTATTCTCGAGCTGATCACTCTCGAGATAACTAGACTAGCTTTTAAATTATTAAGGAATTTTAAGGCAATAGACTTGAGAACTCGATCGCAATCGGCTTCTTGACCGTGTCTATCTTTAGAGGCCATTGCGGCGCAAGATAAAATCGATTAGAGATCGTAGATAGGTCGGTTCGACCGAGATGTGTGGCTAATCGTGGGTGACACCACTAAATTAGAAAATTCTCGTTGACCGGCACTAGACCGATTTCTTATTATTTTGCATACCACTCGTGTCCGTAATCAATCCTCGAGATTTTCACGACAATCAAGAGTCGCCATTGAGTCGAGTGGGTTTATAGTGGCTCGAAGAAAATCGACCACGGGTCATTTGCCTTAAAAAGTTCAAAACTACCCGATAGTCTAGGTCACGCTAAAACGCGCCGAATGAAAAATTAACCGCCAATTCGAGTCCGATTTCGAAATTGAAGTTTTGGCCATGTCACAATAAATTCTAGGAGTATCGACTCGCCTCGAAGATTTTCGACACCCGACACTTTTTGGGAAAAAGTCGTCAGCAGGTTGTTTTAGTGCGAAAATGCCGGAGATGGTTTTCGACGCAAAATTGAGATGCAAGATGGGTTATTGGATGAGGAAAAATAGCAAATGAAGCATTGATACGTCGATTGAAATTATGGTGGCCAATTTAAAATGAATCAAGAGAGAATAAGAAGACTTGAAGCAGACACTCGAGAAATTCATGTAACCCCCCATGCCTAATTTGAATGGTGGAATCGGTCATGGAGAATGTCTTGGTGACTTCATTGGAGGCCATGGGTTATCTTTGGCTAGGATAAATCTTAGAGAGCAAGACGGAAAATATCGCTCGCTTGGTCCACTCTCTCTTATCCTCAAGACCGTGCGTGACCAGCAAAAGGGAGGCAGAACCAGCGAAGCTCCAAGTTCATTGAACGTCCAACTTCCCTGCAATTCCACCGAAGACTTAACCCCACAATCCTCTCTCTCCCGATTCCTTCGTGCGACACCAGCACCAGCAGAGAAAAAGAAAAAAAAAAGAACCCAGCTACTCCACTTCTCTGCCCCGTAAACGATTGCAACCCAGCGTCCACCGAAGCTCCTTGGTTGACTCCCTGCTGCCAGCGAACTGCCTCCATCCGTGTCTTCTGCCGAGCGTCCACCAAACTGCCCGAGAAGCTCAGCATACGCCGAATTCTCCACCGCTTCGTGTCTTCAGCCAGCTCACGCTCGGTCAACAACGAAACCAGAAGAAGCCCCGTCGTTGACTGAAGATCCTCACCGCACGAAGTCAAGACCGCCTGTTTCTCCACTATCTTCTTGCGCCTTCTGCCCACAAAGACCCGAGCTCCACGCGGCTTCAATTTTCGTGAAGCCTTGCTGACCGAAGACTCCACCGAGCTTCTTTCATGCCGCCACGAGTCCAACGTCTTCAGCCCGTGCATCTCGTGGAGTCCATGAAGACCGAGCAACCCAATTGCTGATCGCCCAGTCACCACACGTCCGTGAAGATCAAACCCCACCGAACGAAACAGCTTGTCTCCACGCGGCAGTTCCACCCACTGAACTATTACGTTCAGTTCACTCGACCAACGAAGCTGGTGTTGACCGTGAGGCCTCCACTCACGGAAATCCCCAAGCAGTTCTTCGTGCGTCCAGTGAAAACCCCACCGAAGCGAGGCCACGATCTACCGAAGCTCCATCTCCACGCACCCAGTCCACACGGTGATTTCTCTGCTGGGTTTGTTGGCCACCAGCGTCCCACCTCCTCATGCACGAATCAGCTCCAGTTGCGTGGCCACCTCTAGCTTCGCCGTTGCTCTTCACGAATCAGCCCAATTGAAGTCGTGGGCTTCAGCAACCACAGCCACGAATCTGTCTTGTTCAGCCCAGCAGTTGCTGGAATTCGGGCCAGCATCTTGCTCATGCAGCCCTTACAAATCAGCAGCCAGCTCAGCCCATCATCAATTAGAATTGAAGCCCAGCAAATTTTGACCCAAGCTTCAGCCCAAGTTGTTTGAAAGGCAGGCCCAATTCAGCTTTGTTTCAAGCCCAAGTTCAGGCTCAGTCCAAGGATTCCAGCAGGCCTAAGCCCAGAAATTTCTGCAGGCTTGTGAGGCTTTTGAGCTCGGCCTGAGTGTCCGCCAACGCCGCCGAAAGTTTGGAATTCGGCCGCCGTCGCGTCGCCGTTGCGGTGATTCGATTCCCGCTTTTGATCAAGTGAGTTTTACTCACTAATGCTTTATTAGTTTGCTAATTATGCCTTAGGGTTGGTTAGATTTAATTACATGCACTTAGGTGGTTAGATTAGGTTAGAACAATTAAATTAGTGACTTGAGGATGCATGTTAGGTGGTTAGACCTAGCTATTAGCAAGTAGAAATGTTTGGTTATTTATTGAATGTATCTCGGGATTTTTCCCGACCCGTTTCGGCTCCAATAAGGCAATATGGGCCTAAATTGATTTTCAATGTTTATTTATTTATTTTCGAAATTTATTTATTTAATTAATTATTTTTCCGGAAATTCAACCGGGATGGCCGGTGACCGGAATTTCGTGCTGATTGTCGTGGTGCAACCCATTTATTTATTTGAGCTCTACGTTGTGTGGAATTGAATTTATTGCGGAATTTTAGGAATTGTCCTAAATTGTTTGTTATTGAGTATTTGATTGATGGATGGCCGAGCATGAGTATATAGCGCCAGTACGTTGATGGGCTATATAGTAGGGAGAACGGTGAGAGCTAACTGAGAATGTTATTGGCTGAGACCAATCGGGTACGATGTTATTGGACATACGTGGTTCGGTGATTGGAAGTATCACCGGCGAAAACGGCGCTTTAAAGAACGCACGTAAATGACTTATGACAAACGTGGTGGTTCGGTGGTTATGGGAATATCACTTTGGTGAAAACGGGCGCTTAAAAACGCACGATGTTGTCTATAGCCGATGTCACCTTGGCGAAACGGGCGCCCTTGAAAGGACACGTGGTTCGGTGATCAAGGTTATCATTGGTGAAAACGGTGCCTTAAAGAACGCACGGTGTCGGTGATCGGTATGTCATTGGCGAAAATGACGCCCGAGAAACACATGTGATTTGGTGAATGAGTACACCACTGGGAAATCATGGTATGAGTGGGAATGACCTAGAAAGGGTCTGGCTGACATGTAATCGACTTAGTCGATTGACCAGTGCTTGATCGGATGTCGTGAATTGTTTGAATATCTATGTTTAACCTTGAATTGCAGGTTGGAACTAAGGCTAAGGTAAGTCCTCTGACTCGTGTTGTGCTTAGGCAACCGTATGGTGTATTAGTTTACTAATCGAGTCTTAGGGGTAGGATTCGCTGAGACGTGGTCTCATTGGTTATTGAATAACCATTTCAGACCCCGAGGAAAAGCCGAGGAGGAAGAACTGAAGGGGAGAAAGCATTTTGAAGTAGAAGATGATCCGAGAGAGGGATCTTGAGTACAACCTGGATGTGGATTGAGATCCCATCCCTTTTTGTGCACCCTGTCTTAGTGTAGATAGGTGTGAGACTTTTATCTTGTAAATAGTATTGTAAATATTCTATGAGTGGTGCTGCTAATGAAAGTGTGGTTATGAATTTCAATATGAAAAATATGGCCTACTTTCCTATCCCATTGTTTTATTGTCTGGGGATTTATAACTGCTTCCGCATGTGCTGAATAAAAAGAAAGGGTCGGCGATACATAGTCCTGGGATATCGCATTTTAATAATCGACCAAGTAGAAGGATGTGCGCGCGTCCGAGGATCGGGGCGTGACACTTTTTTTACCACTTTGGATTTTTTAATTAATATCGTCTTTGGACAAACAAGCAAGGAACTATCGCTACATGTGTATTCTCGATTTTAATGTTTATATGGTATTTTCAAAATTATTGAGTTCTTTAACTGGATTAATCTATCTTGGATGATGTGAAGTTACTAGACATGTCGAAGAGAGTAACATATAAATAGCAATAAATTGGAAATATTTTATTTGTCAAGTTTTTGATACTCAAAAGGATGAGGAGAGGACTACCATGATTACCTCCCTTGAATATAAACCATACATAATTATAAATTTGGCTTGTCAAGTTCTCAACTAAGTTGGTTTGAGAGGATTTTATTTTCTTGATATAGAAGATCAATAATATCAAGTGTTGCATTAGATGTAGTATCATCTATCATGGATATTGAAGTTTCATTCATGCTTGAGATACTTTTCTTTAGCCATTTAATGCATGAGATGCCTTGCTTACATTCATTCGTAGAATGGATGGATGCGCAACTAACTGAGAAAGGACCAATTTGATGAATAAACATCAGACGCAAAGCAATAAGCATCATCCATGCATGAGTCTTCCATTTAAAGCATCAGATACCTTGCTTGCATTTATTCGTCGATCGGACGTATGTGTAGCAGAATTAATAAAGCATTGATTCAATGATAAGGCATCAAGCTGGCACAAAGCAATAGGCATCATTTATAAATGAGATAATTTTCTTCTAAATTTTAATGCATGAGATTCATTGCTTATGTTTGTTTGCTGAATGAATTGATTCTTTTACCACTTTTAATAAACTATCGCAACATGTGTATTCTCTATTTTAATGTTTATATGGTATTTTGCAGAATTATTGAGTTCTTTAACTAGGTTAATCTATCTTGGAAGGATGTAAAATTACTGGATATGTTGAAGAGAGTAACCTATATAAAGCAATAAATTTGAAGCATCTAACTTGTCAGGTTTTTGATACTCTCTTCAATGTAAACCATACTTTACTTCTGTCATCTAATACATGAGATACCGTAATTAAGCTCATGCAATCTTTACTTAATAAATAAATAAATAAATAAATAAATAAATAAATAAATAAAAGATAGAGAGAGATTCCTGATCTGTACAAAATCACTTGCTATGTTGGGAGACAAACATGCCTCTTTGAGCATCCCACTTTATTAACTCCAACTTGGCTTTGGCTTATATTATAAAGAAAGTAAGGGAAAGTAAACTTTTGACTAAGCTAACTTTTCCTTTTATTTGGGAGAAAGCAAACTAGCTGGTGAGATTTTGTCATTCATTGAATCAAAATCATAATTGAGTGAAAGGACCTTGTCATTATCTTGTGAAGCACGAAATAATGAACGAGTTAGCAACTATTAACCAGATGGCATCTTCCTTTTTAGTGGGATACACGACCCTTTGTAAACATTAATCCACTAGTAGTTAATCTAACTCAAGTTAGATTTATCTTGAGCTCCATTTCACTTGCGAAATGGTTGGTTCACAATTTTTTTACTTTATTGACTTTTTGAATAGATTCTATTTTCTGACAAACAAGCAAGGAACCATCCACTAAAATCTATTGATATGGACACCATTATCATAAAATTAATGTTGGATGGAGAAAACCTTACAAGTAAGTTTAATGTTAGATTAATGTTGGATGGAGAAAACGTGACGCACAAATTACATAATTTCATGCAATTTAAGAACATTGTGTGGAGACCATGAAGAAAAAGTCGAAAAAGATAGAAGATAAATGGGTCTAATGAAAACAAGGAAAACAAAACATGATATGGAAAGGAAGCATGATTTTAAGCCTATTCAAATTGAGTTTAAACAGATCAATCTTTTTATATATTTGTTATTTGACCATCTCAATCTGTTTATGACACGTTTAAAAATGGCTAGTCATGTTATCGAGATCTGGTTACATTTACTTGGCATGATTTTATACTTTTAAACACAGTTGTTTAGCAAAATTGTCTGGTTTGATTTTCAAAAATGCAAGTTGATTGATAAAACGAGTTGAATATGGATGAATGATGTAGACAAGTGCATATGGAAAAGTAGAGACATGAGGGTTATGCAGGGAAATGTCGAATGCGTAGAAGCGATTGAAGTGAATGCTAATGCAGAAGAAATTCACATGCCTATGAAACAAGCCTAAAAATTGAGAAGTGAAGGAGACAATGAGCGGGGCCCGATGCAAAAGTGGCTGCTGACTTTCAATTGGTTTTCCTATTGGTGGTGGGAAGGTTTGACCGTGAAGTCCAATCAGTGCCGTGGACAAAATCTCCAATAAGAAACAAAAATCTCAATCATTGAATTATGTAAACCCCATGTAGAACTCACGCGTTGGATTTAAGCAAATTCTTTAAAGGTTCTCGGACCGAGACTATAGCGGGGCCGATGCAAAAGTGGTTGCAGACTGTTTCTATTGGTTTTCCTATTGGTGGTGGGAAGATTTGAACACGAAGTCCAATCAGCACCAAGAACGAAATCGCCAACGGGGAAAATCAAATTGTCAATTATTGAATAATGTAGACCCCACATACAACTCCCGTGATTTAAAGGCTGATTTTTGTGAGCATCGCTCCAGCGTGACTCACAAGCTCCGGCAAAAAGATTCAAAAGAAGAGAAAGCACGTGATTCACGAGTCATGTTCAAGTAAGGAACATTACGTGGAGGCTTCCTAAAAAAAACGACAGAAGAAGAACATTACTTACCTTACCTCTCGTCCAATTCAAGAAAAAGAAAAAAAATTGCCAAAAACATACCTTAAGTCAGTGACCACATATTGAAGAATTGAAAATTTTAATGTGATTTTTCAGTCACAAAAGCCAAAATTTAGGAAAAGTTAGAATAAGAGAAAGTATTCATTTTGGTCTAGAGAGCTCAGCTTAAAGACACTGGCCTTATCGATAATGCAATAGTTTTAATCTGATAGAAAATACGTATCCACTTAATATAATAACGGCATATTTTTCTCTTAATATGACCACATATTGAAAATTTGAAAAAATGAAATGTGATTTTACAATTGCAAAAGCCAAAATTTAGGAAAAGGTAGAATCGGAGAAAGTATTCACTTTTGTCCAAAGAGCTCAGCTTAAAAACATAGGGCGTATCGATTGTGTAATAGTTTCAATTTGATAGAAAGTACATATCCACTTAATATAATAATGGCATATTTTTCTCTTAATAAAAAGGGAGTAAAAAAAAATCTGCCCGAGTATATATATAACTTCTATTTTTGAAAATATCACATACATACCAGAGTTTTAACTTTAGAGGCCTCTTTACATTTTCACACCAACGATTTGGGTGTCCTATTTACAAATGTCATTTTCTTCAAAAAAACAAAAAAAAAAAACAAGTCCATCCATAAATCCTAGATTCTCACACCCACACAAATCACTCAAAATCATTCAAAAACCATACCATCCAAATCCCAAGCAACATACTAAAATTAGTTTGCAAGGAGGCACAATTTGTTCTTTTCAATGAAGGTTTTGTTTAGAAGTATGTGAATGGTATTTATATAAATAAAGGTTGAAAGTAGTTATTGGTCAATAGTGAGACATGTTTTTGATATTTCCTCCGGAAGAAAAGGACCCACTCCAAAATCAATATAAGCACCGCTTTTCAAAGTGAAAAAACAAATGATACTCTGATTTATAGAAGAAATGATGCAATAAACTTTGAGTAGCTACTTGAACAAGTGAGTTGTGTTTAAATATTCCATGAATATTTGCCACATTGTTTACACCTCGGTTTCATATGCTAGTTTTATATCTATAGCTTTAATAAATTAATTTTGTTCAAATCGATCCCTGTGCTCTTTGATTCAAATCAGTTTGGATATTTTAATGGTTCTCTAAACGATAAATTAATCCTCTTATGATTAATGTGATTAAATAATGCTGATCCATATTTCAGCATATATATATGGTTTTGTCATATAATATGGATTTCTGATTTTTCAGCTCATTATACAATTATGAATGCATGCAAACTGCCCTGTGCATTTATATTTATCATATAGCATCGTATGGGACAACCCTAAAATGGTGAGCACAAATCCTAAGACTGAGAAACACTGAAATCTGAATATGACTTTGTCTTATCTTAACCAAACGTGTAACTAATCAGCCAATTTGTTGGGTCTTACACGATTTTTTTTAATTTTCGATTTGAATTTTTATTTGATATTTTTGCGGCACTATTGAGTTCTTCAACTGGGTTGATTTATCTTGGATTTATGTAAAATTACTGAATATATCCAAGAGAATAATCTGTATATAATTATAAATTCAGAACCTCTTATTCGTCAAGTTTTTGATACTCGAAAGCCTGAGGAGTTGCAGAACTAGTTTCATTACTTCCTTTGAACGTAACACATGTTGTAATTATAAATTTGGCTTGTCAGGTTCCTAATCTTTAAGTTGGTTTAAGAGGATTTTATTCTCTTGTTGTGGAGGATAACCTGCTTATCCTTTAGAAGTACACTCGTATGACTTTTTAAATAACATCTTATTCATCAATAATATCAAGTGTCTTGTTAGGTAGCATCACCAAATATTTCACTAATCTAGTCATGAATACTGAAGTTTGATAGTTCGAAACTCAAGCAATTACAGATGGAAGTGCAAGTAATGTTGAGATTAGACCAATTTGACGATAAAACTTCAACCCTACACATAGCAATAAGTATTGTCCATTCATGTCTATATATAAAGAGCGAATGAGGTGAGAGAAAGGAAGAATAAGAATAACTTGCCTTACATGAACAAAAGAAAAAAAAGGCGAGGAAAGGAAAGGATAAGAATATATTTTATGCAATCTTAACATAGAAAAGAAAGAAAGGAGAGATTCTTGGTTTCTAGAAAACCGGTCGCCACTTGCATTGGTGGGAGACAGACATGCCTTTCTGGAGCGTCTCGCTTACATTAACTCCAATTTGGCTTTGGCTTATATCACCCACGTTAAAGGGAAAGTAGACTCCTTGGCTTGGTGAAATTTCGTCGTTTGTTGTATCCAGATCACAATTGAGTGAAAGTTGTCATTATCTTGTGAAGTACGTACTGTTAAACAAATTATAATCTAAAGGCATCTTCCACTTTCGTGGACATTTGGCCCTTTACTAACCGAAATTATATAGAGAAGCGATAAAATTTAAACTAAGCGAAAAAAAAAGGGAAGAAGAAGAAGAAGAGAAATTTAGCTTCATTGCGAGCCTATGGAACAAATGATACATCTGAAGTGTAATCATACTAAGCCTCTCACTTAAGGTCTTTCTTATTAAATTGCACTCCTTGTAAAGAAAACTACGAATGGTCACATCATTTTCTCCTTGTGGTTGGCTTATTTGATGGCTGACTGTATTAGGCTTATCTCTCATAACCAACACAAGCCACCCCCTGGTGAAGCTGAAATAAACTCAGCACTTCAGCAATTTTGGGCCTCATTTATCTTGTTATATGCTGATGGTTCGGATATGATCACTGTCTTCTCTCTAGAGGACAGTTCCCTTTCGTGATGGCACTTGCTCACTCTCATTTTCCAAGTCGGTGCCGCCATCTATTTTTTTGTGCAAATAAATTCCAGCAATAAGTTATAGTTTTCCCAACGATGTTGCTGTGTCTTGTCGGGGTTATAAAAAATGTGGAGAGGTTACTAGCACTTAATCTCTCAAGCCTCTAGAGGCTCCAGCAAGGGATGCTCTCTAGCCTCCCAAGGCACAATTTGGATGACGAAGATGTTGCTCGAGTGGATGAAGCTAACATACGAAGTTGGCCGATGAACTCAATGTTCTAAAAGATAGATATTCTGATTAAGAAAGAGCAAAGCTTGCGGAGGATATTGTGGTAAATCATGCCTACTACTTATTTCAATTCTTCAGGGTCTTCATCCGGAAAAAAAAAGGTGACAAAAAAGAAGAAAAACAATATTTTGCCCTTTACACGGATAAAACTTATTAAGTTCACGCAATCTTACCAATTTTATATTTTTCCTATAAATTTTAATCTTATAGAATTCAATCTTGTCATAAAGGAGCAACTTCAGGTCGCAGAAATCAATAATCCAGAAATTAAAAAAGATAAAAGATAAAAGAGATTCCTAGTTTAAAGAAAATCCGCGGCCACTTGCGTTGGTGGGACAGACATGCCTTTATTAAGCGTCCCACTTATATTGGCTTTTTGGTTTATACCCGTCCACGTAAATGGACAAGTAAACTTTTTGGCTAAAGCAAACTTTTTGGTGGAATTTGCTCATTGGTTGAAGCAATATCATAATCGAGTGGAAGCACATTGTCTTGTGAAGTTCATTATAATGGATGGGTTTGGCAATTATATTAGAGAGCCACGATAAAATTCAACTTGAGCAAAAACATGGCATTTGGCTTGATTTCAGATCTGTGGAATAAATGGAACATCCGATGTTTCGTTATTCTGAGTCTCTTAATTCAGGTCTTTCTCATTCTATTTTCATCCCTTAGAAAGAAAATAACTGAGAACCACATCATTTTCCTCTTGTGGTTGGCCTATTTGATGGCTGACTGGGTAGCTGCATTCGCAATCGAGCTCATCTCTCACAACCAAGGCAATTCATTCACTCGTGTAGTTGAAGTAGATAAAGCACTTCAGGTATTTTGGGCCTCATTTCTTTTGTTACATCTTGGTGGTCCGGACACCATCACTGCCTTCTCTTTGGAGGATAGTTCACTTTGGCGACGGCATCTGCTTAGTCTCATCTTCCAAATCAGTGCCGCCATCTATGTCTTTGCGCATATATTTCCTAACGACAAGTCACTAATGATCCCAACGATGCTAGTGTTTTCTTCCGGGATCATAAAAAATTTGGAGAGGATATTAGCACTCAATCTCTCAAGCCTACCAAGGCTTAGGGAATGGGTGCAGGAGTTTCCTAATGTTGACCAGAATAAGTTGGCTGAAGAACTCGATGTTCTAGGGGATGGATATTCTGATGAAGAAGAACCAAGGCTTGCCGAGAGTATTGTGGTGAAGCATGCTTATTTCTTCTTTCAAATTTTTAAGGTCTTCCTCAGAGATCTCATATTCACTCATAGAGAACGCAAATTCAGCCGTGAATATTTCAACAAAGTTTCTGCAATGGACGCGTTGAGGGTGATATCAGTGGAACTCCATTTCATGTATGAGGTGCTCCACACAAAAGCATTGGCAATACGTTACAAGTGGAACTACATTTTTCGTTTCATAGCCATCATTGACGTTGTGGTGGCTTTTGTTTTGTTTAATCGCTTGAAGAAGCATCGGCTCCCAGAACTTGATTTGAAAATTACTTATTCCCTTCTTTTCGGAGGGATTTTTCTTGATGTGGTTGCTCTGTTTATGCTCGTTTTCTCTGATTGGACTATTGCTAGAATCAAGTGGTATGACACGGGATCATTTAAACCAAATTCATTTCTCCATGATTGGGTATCTGCCTTATATGACTTGAGGAAGCCCCAATTCATTCCATTAGAATCAAAGTCTAATGTCGATGTTACTTACATGGCCTTAGATACACCATTAATATTTCGAAGGTGGTCAGAATCCATATTTGCTTGCAACATTTTATCAGAGAAATTGGAGGAGAGTCCAAGAAAGATGTACAAGTGCAATCGGCACTGGGTCATCATTGCTTTTTCTAATATCTACAATTTTCCATTCCGTATGGCTAAGAAGATCATTTCTTCTTTTCATCAAGCTAGTGAGACAATCATCGGAGGTTGTGGTTCGGGGTTTCATATGTATGGATACATACCAATGATTGCAAATACAAAGTATGTGTCAAAGAATCCCTTTGTTAAGAAATTATGGATCTTTATTTTTAAGGAGGTGAGACGTAAGTCCAAAAATGCGGATGATCAGATAGAAGTGATGAAGATATTTGAAGCTAAAGGTGATCTATTTCTTAATAGTAGCTTGTGGGAGAATAATTGTGGCAATCTTTCAGTGTATGTCACCAAGATCAATTACGATGCCAGTATTATACTGTGGCATCTTGCTACTGAAATCTGGTACAATAGAGAGAAATCCACAACCAGAAATGATGAAAGGGAATATAGTAAGATCCTCTCCAACTACATGTTGTATCTTGTACTTAATCAGCCTAATGTGGTGTCCACTGTGGCGGGCAATGCCCAAATGATATTGGCAGAGACGTTGCGCGTGCTAAGAAAGTGCCCCAGTCTTGCAACCAAGGATGTGGAGGGGCTATGCAACGCATTGTAAGAGGCTCCTCCCGAAATCTCTGTTTCGACACCACTCAGCGAGGGGATCAATTTGGCCAAAATGATGGAAAGCCTCGGGGATTCGAAATGGAAGGTGATGAGTGGAGTGTGGGTTGAGATACTGTCATATGCAGCCATTCATATTAAGGGAGCTGCACATGCACAGGTGTTGAGCAAAGGTGGAGAGCTTCTAGCCTTTGTTTGGTTGTTGATGGCTCATTTCGGTTGCTTCTACGCTCCTGAATGGGGCATATATTATGAAGACTGGCATGAGCTCTTCAATCGAAGTGTAATAGATAGGTGTCGTGACCCTCTTGAAGCGGATCCCAAGGAGGTTTGACGGATGGCCAAGCTGGCGCAAACGTGAGGCGGCGCTTGCTGGGCATGGACTTTCCCAAACCCTACCTATTGCAATTTGGTTTCCTCGAGTAATAATGGAATTGTTTTTACTTCAAGATTCGCAATAACCTTTTGGAGGTCGTTTAGGAAACAAGTAAAACTGGAGAGGTCTCTTTACTTCCACGAACCGGAGATTTGGGTCTCGGGACTTGATTACGTAAATTGTCTAATTAATGCTCTTTTATTACCTGAAGTTGCTTTGTTTATTTATGTCATGTAGTCTTATCAAGTTATGAATTCCTAGTTACCTTTCAATAGGTGTTCATGTCCATTGAGCACAACATAAACATAATATATATCATTTGCCAAACGAACAAAGTGAACATCCGAAAATCAATATAAGATTAAAGTGCACAGTAAGTAAAAACCTGATACAAGTCAGGTAAAAAATATATAGGGTCTCATTATTAAGCCTCAGGACAGGATCCGGTGAGAGAAACCGAATGGAATGACTTACAAGCAATGACCGAACCTATCCTTACATACAACCTTAAGCTAAATGCCATTCTAAATGCTCTTTTTCACCTTTTTTTTCTATTTTTCATTTTGTCATTTGTTACTCAAGACATACGTGACCTAAATTTAACTGTACAAAGTGCACATGAACCTAATATGGACAAACATGCGATATGCAAACATCATGAGCAACCAAAGCACCAAATGACGTCGAAATCCGCCAACTTCCCTCTCAACGAATATCGATCAGCAACATTACATCAAATACAATTCATTTTTCGTGCATGAGAATGTTATCCAAACATATTAAAGTGTCTAGGAACTCATAGACATAAACCCTAATCTATGCAGCACCGACATGGACACGTGACACGAGACACAACACGAAACGACACGACACGCCGACACGTCATTTCTTAAAAATAGAGAATTTCGACATGTTCGACACGTTATATATTAAATGTATTTTTATATATAAATACATAAATAAATAATAATAAAAATAGCCTAGAATTAATTTACACGAAAAATATTAAATAATATCATTTATTATTTTAATTTGTTACAATAATACACAAAACTTAGAGGAAAAAAACATAGTTTAAAGAAAAATGCTAAAATGATATTTTTAAATTTATTTATTTATCATATATAGCATTTTTTTTATTACTTCTTTCATAGTAAAAGACTTTTTAAAAAATAAAACAATTCTAAAAAAACAAAACTGAGAAAAAAAAATTGACCCCGTGCATGTCGGAATCGCGTGTGGAATCACGTGTCGGAATTCTGGACTCGTGTGTCGGAGCGTGTTAGAAAGAGTTAATCACGTGTCATATTTTTCAACACTCATTGACCACATGTCGGGTCGTGTTAGAGCGTGTCGGACACATGTCGGAGTGTCAGAGACGACACGAAGGCTTTTGGAGAGTGTCCGTGCTACATAGACCCTAATCATGGATGAGCTAAAATAGGATTCGAGGAAGGCCAAAATAATCCCATGTCACATCTCAATGGCAAAGTCTAGCATGCATTCATTTCAATAAAACATATCACACAGTCAATGTGACATTTTTTCCATAAGGGAGAAAATTGTCTAGCAAATCCTAAACATGCTGCACTTTTGTCAATTGGCCGGATGAACTCAATTGGTAATAGGTAAAAATGTTTAAGATTTAATTGGCAAAATTTAAAAGTTTAAGACTGAATTAGCAAAAGTATAATATGTTTATGATTTTTTGGACAATTTTTTAAGTGCCGATTACATGGTTAACAATTATATTTAGTCGACCTCCGTCAATGTTCAGACTGCAAAACAACAAGAAGGAAAAGGACACGTGCTCCTATAGTATATGACTCAAAATCAGAAAGTCAATATATTCCCCAGCTTCAGTTTATCCTTACCCCAGCGATGAGTTGGTGATAAAGACCTACAGGATTGGAGGGTGGCGTGACTCCAATGAAAGACGGCAGCATGTGAGCAAACTATTCTCAACGGCAACGCCTCTGCGAATCAACATAAGAGGCACGATCTGAGTGAAGTAAACCTGCTACAGAAAACCGAAACAAAATAAAAATCTTGGACTCAGCTCATAGGTTGACATCGAAGTCCACGATAGCAGTGAGCAGAACTGTCGTGAATGCATCATTAACTTCAACCATGTTCTTCTACCCGTGGCCCGTTCCAAGGAGTCAACTCCGACCATACGTGAATTGTTGGAAGATCTTAGAATCGATTCTGTACATAATTGATTCTAGTAAATATTAGTAAATAGGAAACTCCGATACATGTATATTACTTTTCCTATTTTATTTTTTCCTTCTGGCACTATTTATGTACAATGTAATGGCACGATTGAATACAAGTCAGACAATACAATTTCCCCAAAGTTCCTGTTACCTTTCTGTCATGGTATCAGAGCATCGTTTCCTGCCCTAGCTTCCGCGACCTTTCTTGAATTGCCATTGCTTCCTTCGATCAGAATCGAGGATCCCTTCCTGCAGCAGTTAGCAAAGCAATTAGGAATTCATCCTTGGTGCCATGACAAAAGATAAAGAGGTTATGAATCCCTTAGTAGAATCTTCATCAGTCCAGGATCAGACAATGACTTCCCATTCAGATGGATCGACTGGAGAAGAGCAGGTAACCAATGTTGCCTCTGCACCTGCTCCTGCTTCAGTGCAGATTCCAGGGCCAACTTACTGGCCTCCACCCCCGTGGTACGCCACACCATGGCCCCAATATCCATATGGGGCCAACCCGACCGGTGAGTCGGGATAAGCAACTTCGGTCACTGGGCCCGGTTTACACCGGACGAGGATCGAGCCTACCCCTTCCTACCTGTTTCCGTTCAACGGAGGACGGCCGGAGCTCGGAGATCCGCTTTACACTTCGCCGGCGGATGGGCCAGAGCTGCGGCTGGTTACCCAACAACTTACTGGAACGACAAATTATCACGCCTGGGCCCGTGATCTTCGACGTGCCCTTGTTACCAAAACCAAGGATGGTTTTATTGATGGAACAATACCTTACCCGACGGACGAACGACTGCAGAGGCACTGGAATCGCTGCAATCAACTTGTGCGCTCTGGATCGGGGAATTGCTTGGCACCCGATGTTGCCACCGGTCTTCCTCCAACCGAAGATTCGAAAATACTGGGATAATCTACAAGAAATGTACGGAAAATCGAGATAGGGCTAGGGTTTTCTCATTGACACAAACCCTAACCGAGCTAAAACAGGGGAACCTTTCGGTTACCGCTTCGTTTCAACCGGTTATCGCCGTGGAACGAGATTGAAGCGGCCGAGGAGAAATTGGAAGGGCCAGAAGCCACCCTTTGTCAATACCATGCGATCAAGGAAAAGGAGAAAGCTACTCGGTTCCTACTCACCTTGAACGACACTTACACCGGCTTTCAATCGCAGATTCTTGCGATGGATCCTCAACCACCGCTCGGCCGAATCTTCCAGTTGGCGTGCAGAGGAAAACCGGGGCCGCCGCGAACGAACATGCTCGGATTGGTGATGGAATGGGCTTTTCAACGTTCCCCTCGGGCTTTGTTGTGACGGAGACCGTCGCCGGAACAGGAGGGAGCCTCGGAGCCGCAACACAACCGAGAGAGAGGGCTTTCGCGGCTGCGGCGTCGAGAAAGAACGAAGACTACCCTAGGTCTTTGCGGATGGACGGCCTGGATAGGAGAGCTGGATCGAACGGTCCAGATCATTTCTTTGCGGCGAACGGCTGGGATCGACGCGCACAATCTGACGGCTACAAATTGATGAGCTATCCGGCTGGATCGGACGGCCAATATTTCGCCACGTCAACACCGGTCTACAAAGCATCCAATGGCACTCGTTTTGCCACATCAACAGGCAAGGTCAGTGGGCAAAATTCAAAAATTAAAAATAAATATTGTGAATATTGCAAACGACCGCACCATACTGTTGATACATGTTGGAAACTACATGGGAAACCCAATAATATAAAGGAAAAGGAGTCTTCAGTCTATCAGGTTACTGTACAGAAGGGTGGTGGAGCATCTCAGCAGACTATCACTCAACAACAGTATGAAAATATCATCCAAGCATTGGGCCAAATTAAGACCGGGACACTAATGCAGGATTTTCAGGTACTTTTACATGAAAGGAATTCATTATCTAACGATGCATGGATTATTGATTCAGGCGCTAGTGACCACATAGTTTGTAATGAGTGCTTATTTTCCCATGTCCATCAAAACACAAAATATCCTATTACAGTACGTCTTCCAAATGGGAACATTACATACGTTACCAAAATCGGTACCGTACATCTTGGTCAGAACTTTATTCTTAAAAATGTCCTATACATTCCAGATTTTGAGTTCAATCTTCTTTCAGTTGCCAAAGTATGTATGGACAATTCTTGTAAAGCCATATTCAATTCCGAAAATTGTGTCTTTCAGGACCTTTCGACTGGCAGACCGATGGGCTTGGGTAATGAGGCACAAGGACTTTATTTTTGGGTCAATTCTCCAGGAGATTTAGCATTATTGAATAAAAGCATTTATTGTAATGCAATCAGCTATAATAAAAATCTCCTTTTGCATCAACAATTGGGTCATAGTGCTAAATTTCCTCATCCAAAATGTCCCACATGTCCTTTAGCTAAACAAACTCGAGCATCATTTCCAGTTAGTACATCTCGAACTCAAAATCCTTTTTCATTGCTTCACATGGACATCTAGGGTCCCTATCACACTTCTCATCGTGATGGATCTCGCTACTTTCTTACCATAGTTGATGACTATAGTCGTGCCACATGGTTATATCTTATGCAGACGAAGAGTCAAACATTCACCCATTTATCAAATTTTCTTTCTTTAATTAGAAATCAATTCGATAAATCTGTACAGTGAATTCGTACAGATAATGGGCGAGAATTTTTTACTTCTGATTGCATAAGATTACTGTCTACTCATGGAATTCTCCATGAAAGTTCCTGTACTTACACTCCACAGCAAAATGGAGTTGTAGAAAGGAAACATAGACATCTCTTAGAAGTAGCCCGTGCCCTCAAATATCAAGCTTCAATCCACGAAGAATTTTGGGAGACCGTGTGGTCACAGCCGCCTATCTGATTAATCGCATGCCCAGTCGAATCCTTCATGGTAAAACTCCATATGAGATGCTTTACAACAAACAGCCCGATAATGATCATCTTAGAGTGTTTGGGTGTTTATGTTATGCAACCAGTGTGGGTCCTCGGGATAAAATGAGTCCCCGTGCAACACGATGTGTTTTTATGGGGTACCCTTCTCTTCAAAAGGGATATCATGTTATGGAATTTTCCACAGGACATTTCTTTACCAGCAGAGATGTTATTTTTCATGAAGACATATTTCCTTTCAAAGAGAAGCTCCATCCATCTCAAGATACTTCATCACAAAACAATCAGTTCCTTATGTCTGATGAAGAAATATCATTTGCACCTGGTTTTCTTGTGGCACCTCAATCATCCGCCACACAAGCACCGGTGGAATCCCCAAATCAAGAAATTGAATCACCTATCTCACGTGAAGAAGCTCCATTATCTTCTTCAACAGGGGAAGCAACGAAGATGGCTGCTGAATCATCTGAGGCTTCTGAACAATTAGATGAGCCACCCCGTCATTCTGGAAGACAAACACGTCCACCCACATGGACTAAGGATTATATATGTTCTACTGCAAACTCTTTAGGTACACAATATCCGATTTCATCCTATGTTTCTTTCAATCGGTTATCGGGAGAACATATGTGTTGTATAAGTAGAATTTCAGAAGAATGTGAGCCATCCTCTTTTGCTGAGGCGGCACAAAATCCCAAATGGCGACATGCGATGGAATCTGAACTTGCTGCCCTCATGGATAATAATACTTGGGATGTTGTTCCCTTACCACCACATCGAAAGCCTATCGGATGTAAATGGGTTTACAAGATCAAATTCAAATCAGATGGCTCCATAGAACGTTACAAAGCTAGGTTGGTAGCCAAAGGCTTTACTCAAAGAGAAGGTTTCGATTACCACGAGACTTTCTCTCCAGTCGCGAAGGAAGTTACTGTACGGTCTTTTCTATCTGTTGCAGCATTACGAAATTGGTCCTTACACCAGATGGATGTCCACAACGCCTTTCTTCATGGAGACTTGGATGAAGAAATTTACATGGATCTTCCTCAAGGATTACGCAGGGGGGAGTATCGGGTATGTCGTCTTCGCAAATCCTTGTATGGTTTAAAGCAGGCATCTAGACAATGGTATGCCAAATTTATTGCTGCGTTAACCAATGCTGGTTTTCAACATTCCAAGCATGATTATGCTTTATTTACACGAAATGTGGGAAGATCGTCGATTTACTTGCTGATATATGTTGATGACATATTGATTATGGGAAATAATGATTCCCATGTTGCAAGATTCAAGGAATATTTGCACTCGCTTTCCACATCAAGGATTTGGGACCTCCCAAATTTTTCCTTGGCATTGAAATTGCAAGGTCTGAAAAGGAATTTCCTCGCCTCGAGAAAATTTATTTTGCAAATTGTTTCGAAGCCGGATTATCGGGTTGCAAGCCAGCAGTAATTCCCATTGAACATAATGGCAAATTGACAACACATGAGTATGATCTCAATTCTTCTTCATCAGACAGGGATCCGTTGCTTAAGGATCCGTCAGGGTATCAACGGCTTGTTGGTAAATTGATATATCTTACCATGACAAGACCTGATATATGCTATGCGGTTCAGATACTTAGTCAATTCATGCATATGCCAAAGGAGTCACACATGAATGCAGCCTTGAAGGTTGTAAGATATTTGAAGGGGTGTCCAGGACTCGGTATATTTCTATCACGTGAATGCAACATGGAGATGACGGCATTTTGTGACACTGATTACGCTACTTGTCCAATGACTAGGAGATCAATCACCGGTTTTTGTATTAAACTGGGAAAAACGTTGATTTCGTGGAAAACAAAGAAGCAATCCACTGTGTCACTTTCATCAGCCGAATCAGAATATCGAGCCATGGCAAAAACTACCTGTGAAATAGTCTGGATACGAGGACTTCTTTCTGATTTGGGAATACAGGTCAGCGGACCAAGTGAATTGTTCTGCGATAATGATGCTGCACTTAAATTAGCAGCAAACCCAGTTTTTCATAAAAGAACAAAACACATAGAAGTTGACTGTCACTTCACTCGCGACAAGATCAAAGAGGGAGTTCTCGTTACAAAAGGCATCGGAACAGCAGATCAACCAGCAGATATTTTCACTAAGCCGCTCTGCCAAAGACAGCACAAGTTTCTATTAAGCAAGCTAGGTGTCCTTGACATATATAGGCCACCAGCTTGAGGGGGAGTGTTGGAAGATCTTAGAATCGATTCTGTACATAATGGATTCTAGTAAATATTAGTAAATAGGAAACTCTGATACATGTATATTCCTTTTCCTATTTTACTTTTTCCTTCCGGCACTATTTATGTACAATGTAATGGCACGATTGAATACAAGTCAGACAATACAATTTCCCCAAAGTTCCTGTTACCTTTCTGTCATGAATGCATCATCAAAAATGTCGATTTGGATTGGTGACTTCTGCACCGTTCAAGCCGTGGCCCGTGGCCCGTGGCCCTGACTTTGGCCCATCCATGGTGCTTGATGCATGGCTGGTGCTTGGTCCCCACGGTTGATGATGGTATGGGCTTGGCTCATCTTATTTGGTCGGACCTTATTTGATTTTCTTGTTTTTAAGCTCTACTTGTTTCACAAAAGATAAATGATTTTGAAAATATTTTCTTGAAAATAATCGCTTCAATTAGTTAAAATAATGAACTGAAGAGGCCTTTATCATTATCTACTAAGCATTTTGGTGAATAATGAAAATATTTTTCTTTCATTTATTGTTATAAGCAATATAGAAGATCATTTTTAGGAAAAAAAATTTCAGGTCATTCATTATTCACAAAATAAACAGAGCCTTAGTATTTTTTATTGTGAATATTTGCTTCTCAGTTTCTCGATGGCCATTATTATCTTAGCATGCTAGTGTCACGGCCCGAAAGAAAGCATGTCCAAGAGGTTATCGATCGGCCCACGACACTAGGCTCTAATCATACAGTTTTCAAAATTAGATCGCTTTTACTACATTTAGTAATATATCATACGTTATTTGTTGTAAAGTTCTTGGTTAAGCATGTTTGATTAAATTGCATGATAACATGTTAGTTTGCATGTCAAATAATAGTTCTTAAATGTCTAATGCATGTAAGTTCGTATATTAATTGAATTAGGAGCTTGCATCTCATTTTTGCATCTTTAGAAATTCGAGTTTGCATATTTAGCAATTGCATATCTTGGAGTATTCTCATCTTCGCATATCTAGGAATTTGCATCTTTACATATATTTAAAAATTTACACTCGAATGTTTATGCATATCTAGGATTTTTCATATCTAGAAAATAACACTTTAAGAGATCTTCCATATTTGCATAGATGAAAATATTCACCATCGGCAAGGTAAAATATTTATTAAAATAGCATTTTCATCATATTTGCATAATAAAATTGCCCCCGATAGGTTAGTCAGGGTTCTTTAGAAGTATGTGCTATAATGCATATTTAACGCATATTTAGGCTCATTGAGATCACGCGTGCGTGTGTATATGTACAAATCACGTTTGCACACCATCAAAAAGGAAATGGAAAAAAAAAAAATCATTTTTTGCATGTTAGGGATTTTAGGGTGCATTTCCGGTAAAAAAAAAAAATGGTAAAAATACTACTTTTATTTTGGTAAATGGTAAAAATACTACTTGGGTTGCATTTAGATGCATTTAGATTAAGCTTGCGTATTCATATCATTTACGATAAACATCATTTCCTTTCATGTTTAACATATAGGAAAGCAAATCGCATAAGGTGTAAAATTACTATTCTTGCTTTAGACTGAGTGCATTGCGTATTGAATATTCTAGGCTATGTTTTATTTCTATGCCTAGATTCGCATTGAAGGGAAATACCTCATTTAGGTAGGTATTTTTTGCATGTCATATCATATTTACATGCGTTGAGCATCGGCGCATTATACCAAACTCATTTGGAATTTCTTTAGAAGTTCCTGTTACCATTCACCAGTTCTTATCCCAGGACATAATGCCAAAGCGGTGATTAATGTTGTCCAGAATTGCTCGGGTCATTTCCTTTTTATACATCGTTTTATTTTGCTTTCTTTTATATTTATGCAATTTTTGATAATTTTAGACATTGCACGATATGTTGATTCATTTGCATTATTTACTTTTGATGATTCTCCACAGATGGCCATTCCTACATGGACATTTAAATTAAATTTTAGGGAATAAAATGAACCGAGATCACCTGAAAATGTTTTCCTAAAAGAAAAGAGGTATCAATGCACGGGAGTTAGTTCAATCTAGCATGGGCGTCCTACAACTTTTCAAGTTGTAGCAGCAAAAAAGGTAACCTAGACTCTTTGATTATCTACCCAATTTGGCAGAGGATATTACTATGTTTATACAAAATACATATCAAGAATCCTCGTGGACTCTGTGGATGAGTTATAAGAGCAAATTAGTCCAATCAATATAGATTTTAAACAAGTTGTGAAAGAAGATTTTTTTTTTTTTTTTGAGAATGGAATTTATTTCCTTATTTTTATATTGATCGGAGGATCAAATGCCAAAAAAAAAGAGATTATATGTTTTTTTGTGTGAGACTAAACACCTAAAGACGCACTTAAACTTTAAAAAAAATTACGCACATTTGCTCCATTTATTTCATGTAAATTTGAAAATTTGAAAAAAGATTTTCCTAACTTTATTGCTTATATCGCTAGGAAAATAGATCAACTGAAAATATATTCAATATCAACAAAATCCTTTAGGTATACATTGTTGGATGATTAATATTTTTTATTCACTTGTTTTATTTTGAAAGTTAGCATCTGCCACGGATCACCTAAGGAAATCTTGATTCAACCCATGTAAAGTAAAGCCTAATGCTAGTGTTGCTTACGAAATGTTAGATACACCATTAATATTTTGAAGATGGTTAGAATTGATTTTTGATTGCAACCTTTTATCCATGTATCTTTCAAGGAGTTCGAGAAAGATTTATAAGTGCAATCGATGCTGGAGCATCACCACTTTTTCTAAGATCACCGATTTAATTCATCTAGTTGGTGAGGTTTGCAGGGACTGTGATCTTGATGGGAAGATACCAAATATTGCAAATACAAAGAACGTGTCCCAAAATCCCTTAATTAAGGATCTATGGATCTTTATTTTTGAGGAGGTAAATCGTAAATCCGAGAATTTGATAATCACAAAAAGGTGAGGGAAATGTTTGAGACTAGAGGTGATCTATTTCTTAAGAGTGGATTGGAAGGGATCGATCGCGACAATCTTTTAGTGTATATCACCAAGCTTAATTACGATGATAGTATTATACCGTGATCGTTCGTTTTGGTTGTTTGGCTGTTGATGGTTCGTTTCGGTTGTTACTACAAACCTGACTGGAGCATATATCATAGAGAGCAGGATATCATGTTGTCCACGTTATTCATATAACTTGAATACGATTTTTGTTGAAGTTATCATGAGATGCCAAGGAGTGGATAATCATATGAACGGCAAACCTTCTATAGCAATTTTATGATTCGTCGCAATGCCATCGATCCAATCAATCCCCGTTTCTCGCCTGATAATGCGCAAAATAACGTAGATTTCTGTTGTTTTTTGTGATGGAAGCTATATTTCGATTGTTATGGAATAATTAATACAAGATTTAGGACTACGTGCGATTCTATATCTGTGATTTTTGTTGACATGTAATCCCTGTGCGAATAAAATAATGGATGGCCTGTGAGAATGCAGTGGGCGTTGAACGTTGGATGGAGATTGCTTCGAGATATTAAAGCACAAGCAAAGAAGCGGCGTCGGGTCAGAACAAGATGGAAAACAGATACAAACTCAATTCATTGATTTCTATTAAGACAACCAGCTTTTTATATTCCTATGAACCTAAAGAAAGTCGCTCAATTCACCATGGTAAAGCCTAAACCATCGGAAAGGATCAATTCAACAAAACTTCATGTATTTAAAGTCGCAAAACTTAGGTAGTTAAAGTCGAAATTGAGAGACTATTTTTGTTGCGTTTGACTTCACACATGTCATTGTTCATGGTACAAATGCAACAACAAGCTTTATCTTATTTGTCATCCTCGAACTGTTATCTCATATTGCATAAAAAATCAGAATAATAAACTCAGGGACATCTATTTGATTTTAATTATAGGAATACAAAAGTAAAAACAATAATACCAAATCTAATTTATATGTAGGTTAATTATAATTTGCATAGAACTTACTACATTGAATGAATAAAATTTCACTTAACATAAATTCATTTCACTGGAGTTATTACAAAACAATTATTGAAAAATGTAAAATATGTATCAAGTGTAGCTTATTATTCTCCTCTCTCCCCGAGAAATATGAATTGTTCTCAGCCTCTCAAGGATATCACAGGGCTTAGGTGAACTCAAATCACAGAGAGAGAGGAGAAGAAATATGGAAAAGCCAAAAAAGAAAATAGTAACCCACCGTCGCCACACGCACGTTTTAGTGAAGAGGCCGATTGGCAAAGTTAAGGAGAAAAGGGTTCGATCTTCCAAATTACATCTTTGCTATTTCGTCAAGTTAGATAAGCTCCAGGTAGCTTCCCACACAGGCCTATACCCAAGAGTCAAGACGGTCCAAGAGAAATTTGCCAAGCATTTAAGAAGACGATAAGGAGAAGGATTCATTTCAGGCGACATGCCAAATTATGATGGTCAATCTGACGCAGAAATGGGACAACATTATTGCAAGAAGCAAACGGTCACTTCAACATTATACAAGAAAACCAAATCAGACGTTCCAGTCGGTGGCAAGGAGCACAGACCTAAGGAATTTCTGAATCCGCCATTGGCAACTGGCATTTTCATTCCGCTCTTCTGAGCAAATCATCTAGCACTGTGACCTTCGAACAAAGCTGTTATTGGTTTACAACGAGCTTCACCCGATTCATTCAATCAATTACCTGGTGCCTTCTGAAGTCAGGACTCCATGAGTCGATCCAGGACCAATTTCACGACAGAGGGAGCGTCAACAGGCACCGCCACCTTCACCGTCGGTTTGTCAGACCATTCCGTGTGTTCACTGAACCTATTCAACAAAGTTGATATAGCTGAGTGGTTACAACGAGCATACTCAAGTGGAGGAACTTCTTTACAAGCACAGCATATGAGAAGGGTAATCCAACCTCCTATAGTTTGGATTAGAAACGCTACCTCTCCTCTATACTTCTATTCTTTGTTATTCGGCAACAATACAGGGGGGAAAAATTCTTTGTCCCTTTTAAGGGCACTTGAGGTGCAAATCCGTTTGTTGCATCTTCTCAAAATCGAAACTTCAAGGAAATAACTCTTTATTTTTCCAGATTTTAAGCAGATTTCAAATCCAGCACTGTGCCCTTCACAATATATTAATTAGATCCTGGACTTTTTATTGGGTTTAACTAATATCAGACAGCCTTGCTTCATGACATGATGCCCACCATCAGTGATCGGCACTCAGAAAAAGTTATGTTGAATAAGGGCCCCTGATAATTGAGCTGCGGCATTCTACCTACCTTTTCTGTCCATTATATAGTATAGTGAGCCCTCTTGTGATACCGGTCGTTTGCACTCTAACCACACCTTCAGTGAAAGTTACAAGTGAAGGGTTAATAGCTACAAGTATTGTTGTTGGATCGTGGAGGTAAACTCCTGCACCAAGATGACATATAAGTGTTAAAAATAAATGATGGGAAGATAATAAAAACCATGTCCTGAATCATGATGTTTCAGTAAGCATACCTCTGGTGAAGTATGCTTCACGATGATAGGAAAAGTACACTTCCAAGATTCTGGAGAGGTATTGAGCAAATCTTCCGTTTGATTGAACCAACTTATCTCTATCTGCATCTGTAGTGTCTCAAAACAGTTCAGATTAAAAAGCCTGGCAATCCATAATTAAATATGTAATTGACAATACCAGGATTGTTATACAATTCAAATCTTTTATTAAATGGATTAAGTTTATGGTTGTTGACTGGCCTGACTTTTGGTGTCACTACTGTTTAGGCAGAAAATACTTCAAACGGTAAGAAGCCGAATACTTGCAATTTGTCGCACTCAATCAATGAAAAGCATTCTTTGGCCAAAAAACAGAAAGATCCACAGAGTAAGCAACGAAAGTGGACTTGTGAAACTATGCTGGAAACAGTTCTGACCCTTAAGTAAATTTACCCTTCAGTTAAATCATCAGAAGAAAAACTAACACCGTATGTTTCTCCAAAAGCAGCAGATAGGATGCTTTACTTATAACTAGAATGATTAAAGAATCACTAGAAAAATTTACCAAAAAAAAAAAGAAAAAGAATCACTAGAAAATCACTAGCATTATCTCTGCATGCTCTATGCTAAATCTCTATCTAAGTCCATCGAAACTCGCGCACTATTAGCAAATTTTAACACTAGCTGACTTTACCTGTCAAAACAACCTGATGGGTTACATTTATTCCAAGCCACGGTTAGTTAGAGAAAGAGAGCCTTTAAGCGAACTTATAGCAGCTGTTCAAGTTTTACATTGCAGGTTTTAAATATTGTCTTGGAAGAAAAAGAAGAAATTTGACAACTCATATTGGTTTCAGCTGCTGGATTCACGTTGCCATTAATAGAAAAAGCTCCACCAAGAAGCACGGTCTTCCCAATCGTTCTGGAAAAGGTTGGATCTTGGTGAAGAGCCTGGATTACATATCCATTTGACAACTTATGAATAAGCCCTGTTAAACAAGCATGATTTGTGTATGCTACCAAGTGAAACAAGCATGACAAAAGATCAAGATTCTGACCAGTGCAATATCTAGGAGCTGGCCCAATGCAACCACAGTAATTTCCCCGAGATGAAGGTTTGCTTGCTCGATGAGAAAAGTAGCTGCTTACTGTCCTATTTGTTTTTTCCCTTTGGTGGTGGGAAGTTTTGATTGCCAAGTCTGTTAGCGCCATGGACAAAATTCACAATTCGAAGCTTTGTACCTCTCTATAAAAGAAACGACGATGAATAGAACAATTGATCATGTTTCTTTTAAGATAAACAAATGGATTTTAGTTGTTTAGGAGGGCGTATGAGAATCACCTCACAGTCAGAATGCCATCAAAATTCACCGAGCTTAAGTATGAGATTTGAAAATTGCGGTCCAAGAACATCACAAACATGTAGTAAAGGATCCAAGAATTCCCGGTAATTAAAATGAAGAACCGAGAACCAGCCTTGCGGCCTTGCAGGGTTCCCTTGCTTTACAAATGAACTTCTAAATTGCCAACGATGCCTGCCGGGAAGGTGGGTCCCACGATGAACTGGACTTTACCCGATCCGCGTACAAAACAGGACTTTATTAATCTTCTTAAGCAAAAATGAATTTTAAATTGTTGAAGGTTTCTTCTTTTTTCTGTTTTTTTTCCTCGACCTACATTTTGAGGAGGTTTGGAACATTCTAATAAGACATATATGACAGTAGAGGATCTCAGATACCTCCATCACGGTTTTTGTTAAAATGTTAGAAAAATTTCACATTAAAAAATTGGTGCAGTGTAAAATACTTAATATATTTTAATTGGTCCATAACTCATTTAAACTTAGTAAATGTGGATCCACCTCAATATGTTAACGGATTTGAACTTGGGCTCTTTAATACCTTCCAGTAAGAAATATGTTGACCAATGTGCTCCCAATGGTAGCCTTCATGGTTTGGTCACGGGAGAAAAGGAAAGATTGTTAAGATGCATGGATGAATTGTGTTAGGAAGTCTCACATTGTTAGCCTTCATGGTTTGGTCTGTGAGAAAGGGGAAGATTGTCGAGATGCACATTTGAATTGTGTTAAAAAGTTCGACATTAGAAAATTGATGTGGCAGTGTGGATGTGACATCCCGATTTTTCTCAATTTTATTTTCAGTCAATTGAGTCGGGCAATTCATCCGTGCATGTAGTTCGTCTCTTAGAGTTGGCCACTCACGAGGGAACTAGTTTATTGAGTGAAGTAATTAAGGAATTTTACCGCGTCAGACTTGGGGACCGATCACCCCCTCGGGTTGGATGCAAGAAAATTTCCCCAAAAGCTACTCAATGGATTAGGCGAGCTGAAATCGCACCGGATTGAATTCAACCGTAAAAATGGGATTGAACTTAGAAGTTGGAAGCCGGTCATGTCACATACCCTATTAGAACCTTGGATTAATTTATGGACTTTAATTTGGACTCAATTAGAAGAGAATTGATGGAAATTGAAGTAATTGGATGTACAAGAACTTGGACCCCGGCGGAAATGAAAGTGAACCTATTGGAAAATGTTATGGAGGGTTTGAGTTAGTGGAGAATGACATCAGCGGGTGATGTCATGGTGGAGGCAAATTCAAGGAGAGCTTGACAAGTGTCACAAGCCAATTGGCTCACCAAAAGTGGGGATGTCACTTCCCTCTTGTCCCCATCATCTTCTTCCTTTTGAATTTGGAGGAGAGAGAGGGAGAGAGGAGGAAGAAGACCAGTGAAACCGCCGAGCTCCGTCCGCCCCTGTCGCCCGTTCGTCGCCGTTCGTCGCTCGCCACCGGAGTCCGCCGTCGCCACTCGTCCGTGCGCAACTGTTCGCCGTTCCGTGCGCCGAGCCGCCTTGCCTCCGTCTCCGCCGTGAAGCCTCGACCGTCGCAGCTCCAAGCCGCGTGCCGTTCGTCGTCGCCGAAGCCCCGTCGCCGCCGTCCGCCGCCGTGAGCTACCGTTCGGAGCCCTAGCTTCCCTCACCGGTCATTCCCCGCCGTCTCTCCGCCCGTTCAGCCGCCGTTCCGCCACCCTTTCAAGCTCGGTTAGTTGCTGGAAAAACCAGCAAGAACCAGCTCCTTTTAAGCTCGGTTTGGCTCCCTATTAGTCCTCATTTGGTGTTGATCCGTGTAGGTTTGTCGTCGGCGTCGTCGTGCTCTTCGCCGGAGACTCGTCGGAAAGCGATTCCGGTGAGTTTACCTCACTAATCCGCGATTAGCGAGTTAATGATGCCTTAAGTAGGTTTAGCTTAAGTTGATTGAGATTAGGAGGTTATATTAGTTTAATTAGTTATGGATTAGATTAAAGGGTTTGTTTAAATTAAGGTGTGTTTAATTAAGGGCTAAGAGAGTTTATTTTAAAATAAGCCTTGATGTGACTTAAAGGAGTTTATTTATGATTTAAATAAATGCTTCGAAATTGTTGGATTATTTAATAATATACCTTATTCCGAAATTCGTTAAAATACTTTAAAAAAAAAAAAACTCGAAAAATTTATTTTTGACCTAGTTGCTCAGAATTTCGTGCCGATCGTTGCTGTGCTTGTAGAATTTGAAATTGATGATTGGTTGTGGCGAATTGAATGTGATTTCGATTTATGAGGATTCTTTATAAAATCCTGAATATGGAAATTGAGGAGCGGTTGGCCCCGAAATACCACCTATTAGAGGTTGGGCCCGATGAGGCCGTGAATTACCACCTGATTGTAGGTCGTGCCGAGTGGGGCCGTGATTGCCACTGGTTATTAAATCTTCCTACCAAGTCGAGATGGGTAGTAATAATTGAATTGCTAGAGTGACATGTAATCGGCCGAGCCGATTGATCGCTGAGACGATCCAAGTGGTTGAGTTGTTGTGATGATGTGATTGTGCCTTCGTTGTTGAGTTACTAAAATTGCACGTGGTTGAATTATATAAACTGTACTAACCTGTAGATGAAGGATAAGGTGAGGTAAGTTTTCTGGATGTTGTGGCTAAGCTACTTTGAGGGCGTATTTACTTTCTAATAGGGGTTTAGGAGGGGTGAACTTGTTGAGACAAAGTCTCATCCCGGTTTGGGGAAAAATATTATAGGACCGTAGATGGCGGGACCCCCAGAGAAGAATGGCCTCCCAGTGCAAATCATCGAGCAGGTGCGCAGCACCCCTGATTCTGGGAGCCATTGGGTCTCTGAGCTGATCGGGTCTACCGTGTGGATCCGGAGACCGAAGATGTTAGGGTGCCCCATAGGTATAGGGCTTGGTTCCGTTTTTGGGCCAATGGTTTTAGGATTGGTCCGCTTGACGCTTTGACATTCCCCGGTTGTGATGGATGCTCTTCTAGGAGAGGGTGTGGCTGACCTTCCCGATGGTAGGGTGGACAACCCATCATCTCCGGACCTGCGCCGTCGGACGTGGAGGATGTGGGATCGTCGAACGAGTCCAATTAGTAGTCTGAGGACCGTTCTTCTTTTTGGTGGGCTGATCCTTGTTGTGTAGGCTAACCCTCTTTTGATGCACATAGACTCTGACCCATTTTTGGTGTATAGGCCCTGGATTCGGTTGATGTATGTAAGCCCTGGATTGTTGATGATATATGAAAGTATGTTGTTTGATTTTGAGTTGATGTTCCTGCTGTTCTATCCCGTATGCTTTTGTAAGGGGGTTTCTTAGTACGTTCCGCTTGCGCATTAAAAAGTAAATTGGGGTCGGCGACACTACCTGGGAATGTCGCATTTGCATGACCATAGCGGGTTGTTCACGTGTCTCGGGGTTCGGGGCGTGACAGTGGAGCAGTTAATATATATCATATTTGGCCAATAAATCATTGATTCATGGGTTCAACTAGATGTATTGATGTGTTTAGATTTGGAGTTTCTCTTGGTGATCTCCTTAGGTATAGGTATCGAGCTTCTGCTGCGCACTCCCAATAATTTTGTACATGAAACTATTGGACTTTTTCCGACACTTCTCGCATTTTCGTCCCTTTTTGGTTCTTGTGCCCATGAGTAAACCATATCCAAAAGCAAATGTGCTGGAGAATGAATGATAATGTTTTGCTTGGAAAGGAAATGCACATGAATCTGTACAAGCATGTGAAGACATACTTGAATCGACTCTTTGTATGATACTAGCTTGCCTGATGACATAAACTGCTGAAATCTGATCGCTTGAGCAACTAGAAGTCAAATGAAACTCGAAGCTTAAGCCTAATAATGACCATTTCATGGTTATCTAGTTCATACTCATGAGGCTTATTTGTGATGGGTCGTTCTTGCTCGGATATGAAGAGGCAAGGGATAGGAGAATCTTTTGATTGTTGAAACTTCTATATAATCGTATCTTGGTATGCTTTGTTTATCTCACTTGTGGCTTACTAGGAATGCCAGGTCGCACGCATTTTTGTTAGGAGGAAAGTTCTCTCTATACGCGCCGCGCAACTACCTTCCTTTCCTTTTCGACGAGGAAAGCTTTTGATGATAGCCATGAACTTTTATGGTACTGAGGAGTATTCTTCGATTTCTGGTGATTGTTGCTGAGATTGAAGTGAGCTTATGACAAAGGTGGTCTTGATTAATTGAATTTGCCAATTTATATAGAGAACTTTCTAGTAAACCCTTCCACCATATTAAACTTTTGAGTTTTGTTCTTGACTTAGCCTTCATTCATTTGTCGAAATATGTGACTTTTTGAAAAAGAATATAACAATATTTTCTTGTATTCAACTAAAACCCGAAATGAACTAGAAATATTTTCCACCATTTGATAGGAAAAAATTACCCAAGGAAGAAAAAAAGAAAAGGAAAGGAATAAAAAATAAAAATAATTCAAAAATTCAAAATTTTTAAATATTTGTATAAGAACGAACATTTCATTAATTAAAGACTCAAGCTCGAGCATCGAAAACTTACACATGGCCTTTGTGGACCGAAAGCTTGAGTATTGAGGACCTAAGCATGGCCTTTATGGACCCTGGCTTGGGTGTCGAGGAATCGAGTACAGGCACCAGGGATTCGAGCCCAACCTCGATGCACCCAAGCGTGGGTGTCGAGGGCCTGGGCCTGGCCGCCAAAGGCTTGGTCTTGAGCACTAAGACCCGAGAACAAGTGATAGGGTTTTTGTGCTCAAGTGTAAAGTTTTCGATTTAAATGCTAATATTTAGTCATATTTTGGAAAATGTTTCAGTTTTTTAAAAAGAAAAATATTATTTTCTTGAATTTAAGTATAAATTTTCCATTGACTCATTTTCCTAAGCGAACCGAGTCACGGAAAATGAGAAAAATGTTTTCTACGAGATGAATGGAGCCTAAACTTTCCTTTATTATAGAAACCTATACATACTATCCTGTTGATTGGCTGTTGCTACGCGATTCTAGTTTATCAACTTATAAAATGCAAGTTCACATAATACATCTCTCGAAAGAGCTGTCACCTGGTAATTGACGGTTGTATAATTAGAACCAATTTAAATCAACCAGCTGAAGAGAAAGGCAAGGGGCATTGTATCCAAAATTCGATCATATGGGACATGTGTCAGATACGACATGATCCATTAACTAATCTAATTCATCCAAATACTATATAATCATGTATATAAAAAAGTGGGTGAAGCTCGTGCGAGATTGATACATGTGGCATGCTCACGCAAGATTTACCCAGCTATTTGCTTTGAAAGTTCTCGGGATGCTGCTCTCCAAAATAAGCCTGTGGTTTTGACACCTTCTTGCGACCTATCTCAAAATTGTGTGCGTAATCCATTACCACGACCACTCACGTAGTCAATTGCGCCATCTCCTCTCACCGTATGTGTATAATACCTCGGACGTCATGCTTGAGAATACAAATTGGATCTCTCCCAACATGATTCGATCTCTCAATTAAACCAATCCGCTCTTCGAGTACCCTGAAAGATGCCCCCAGGCTATCTAGATCATTCACCTCAGTCCCCGACTTCTCAACTCGTTTCCAAGCTTCAGTGATTTGACTGTCCACCATGACTTCTAAGTCTTTCACAATAACTCGAGCTCTAATATCAAATGTCATGATCGAATCTATTAACTCAGCTTGAAGTCCAGGTGGTGTGTACTATCCCGATCGCGAGTAGTAGATCAACCTTCTCAAGCGTCTAATGCCCTAATGCTAAGACACGTGCACAATTCTCAGGGTTGTATGTGAAAGAACAAGAATGGAAACGGGTAATGAAAAAATATTTTACTTGGTTGCATTGATTTTCGGTACAAGCAATGTACATCAAGGGACTATAGGGATCGGCGATTCTGAATGGTTGAACCCTCTAGAGAGTTTCGCAGATATTAACGCCGACATTAACTTTTGTAGCATGAGCAGGTGCATGGGATGGCAGCATCTAAAAATTGTGAAAAGTAAGAAAAGTAAACTAAAAAGTCTAAAATACCCCTACGTTTTGTGGATGCATGCTGGATATAAGCGGCTATGGACAATGCCCTTGGACAAGCCCGGACCAAGGCACTTACAGAGGACTTGTGCCACCCGGTCACTGACTAGGCCATGGCCGGCCCAATCTTGGCCCGACCACACTCTCTTCTTTAAAAAGAGTCTTGATTTATGCCCACTTCCTAAGGATTCACCTGGCCACTAAGTTACAATTTATTAGAAGGATTGGAATCTTCTTCTGACTCTGTTCTTGCGGACTTCAAGCGTTTGTCGGCCTTATGCTACAATTTTTTATTTTTTGTGAATTAGCCGCGTCTTTGTAGTTTCTCCCTTTCTTTTCCTGTATATTCTTGATGTACTTGAACAGTTCTCCCTTTTAGTAAATTCTTTATCAAAAGGAACAGTCTAGAAGCTGATTAGGGAGACATCTAGGGTTTGCCTTTTTTTTTTGTTTTTGTTTTTGGGACATACAAAGGGAAAGAGAGAACACGGAGAGGTGGTGCGGAAGTGAGTGAAAAGTGAGAAAAAGAGGTGATTTTAAAGCACCATATTCTCACAACTTCCAAATCGACTTATGTTACTTTGATGTGGCAATGTATCAGTAGGGTGACTAACGATAGACTAGTTGCTACAAGCAATTTTTGGCAAAAATTAACTAGAATGACTACATTAAAATTTTGCGCAAAGATTTAAAACTAGATTGATAAAATTATAAACTTTAAAACTGAATTGATATTTATACGATATATTTAAGATTGATTGGGTAATTTTCCTGAATATCCTAGGCTATGTTTCATTTCTCTGCATAGATGCGCATTGCAGGAAAGTACCTCAATTTGGTAGTATTTTCTGCATGTCATTTCATATTTGTATGCGTTATTTAAATTTGATCATTGGCGCATTATACCAAACTTATTTGGAATTTCTTTAGAAGTTTCCGTTACCATTCACAGGTTCTTATCGCAGGACATAATACCAAAGCCGTGTTTAATGTTGTCCGAGAGGGCTCGGGTTATTTCATTTTTGCTTGTTTTATTTTGCTTCCTTTCATATTTATGCTCTTTTTTTTTTTTTTATCTCTTGCTACCACATTGCATACCAGAAATTTATGAAACACTAAATACATCCGATACGATCACCATATTCATTCTGACATTTAATAGAGAAGGCATGGGTGCAGTAACATTTTTTTTTTTTTTGGTAAAGGTAAGAAATTATATTGAGCTCCAGATAAATGTACACAAAACGGCGCCAAAAACTTACACTCTAGCTGCAAATACAGGAAGAGTGGAAGAGAGCCAAGGAGAAGAAGGGCAATACAAATAGCAAAGCTAGACTACGCAACAACAAAGCACAAGGAACAGCAAAAAGCAGTCCAACTGAATCTCTACACACACCAAGGAGAAGACCGCATGGGTGCAGTAACATTATTTAGTTTATACGTAATTAATTTAGATTCGGTCCCTCAAAGGATGATAGAAAGGTTGAGCTCAATCGATGGAGTTAATTATCAAACAAATCAAATAAATGGATTTCAAAGAATGTATATATAAATATATATAATTAAAAAAAGGTCATCATTGTTGTGGATTATGCAATTTTGAGTTGTCTCTTCCTGCCTCTCATCTTCAAGAAAATATTGGGTGGTCCAAGGACTGCACGGCAGTGTGGTTCCAAGCCACTCAAAAAGCGACATGTGAAGGTGCAGCGAACGAACTTTCGCACAAAAAAATGATTTTCCTTATCTTAATAACCTGACGCTAGCCCTGCGCCCTCTCTGTGCTCTCTTCCTTCTGCTCTGCAAACATTTATTTCTTCCTCTTATATTCTCTCCTTCTTTGAAGAAGGAAGAAGAAACGCAAACCCACTTCCGAATTTTGAATCTTTGCCAGATTTTGCCACTCGTGCAGCAGCGTTACTTGGCGTTCGTGAAGCGACCGTCCCCTGTCATCACCGACGAAGCACATTAAGACTGCCCCTCGTGCAGTGACGCGGGATGGTAAAGCCGAACGGGGCAGGGATCCTGAAAGGGAGTGAGGCAGAGGCAGAGGCCGAGGCCGAGGGGCATGCGATCGCCCTCGACAAGAGCTACGGGTTCTCGAAGTTCTTCGGGAGCATGTACTAGCTTGGGGACGAGGTTGAGACTTGGGAGAATGCAATTTGATTATACTTTCTATTCAAGGTCCAAGATGGCTCGATTTTGGTAAAACCGTCTTGGATGTCACACCAATGATGGCATCCTTTTTTATTCACTCCTGAGATCCAAAGCATTCAATAAGGGCGCTGCGGGCGCGTCGGGGAGAGCGAGCAGGGGAGAGGGCATGTGGCACGAGAGAGGGAGAGAGTGGAGAGAGGGCTAGTGTATGCAGCCTAGCTGACAAAGAAAGATTTTTTTTTTTTTTTGGTGCAAAAATTCGAGGGTTGACTTGGAACCACGTTGGCTCCACATGTTGCATTTTGAGTGGGTCGGAACCACGTTGATTCGGAGTCCCGGATCACCCGATATTTTCTCCTCTCACCCTCTCTCAACTTTTCTTTGTCTGTTCCACTTTTGGAGGGAAGAGATTTTACCTACATCTCTCCCTCCCCTCTTGGTGGCTTCTTTTTATACTATCCTGATTTTATATATAGGAGTTTTTCTCCTCCAATCTAATTTTAGATTTTAGAGTTTAATGAATAAGTATTCTACCTCTACTTTTAATGATGTTCATAACAATTTCGGTATCAAATATGTGTTCATTCAACATGTTTTAATTCAAAACTTTGGTGCTTGACATAAGCTACAATGCTCGATCTCATTGGCGTTAGATTTGAGCTTCTTAAACATGTTTATATTGTTTTTATATGGTGATAGTGTTGGGGACACCGAACCTAGCCCTTCACTGCTAAAAGGTAAAACCATACTTATAAATAGAGATTTCGGCATGTGCTTTTCATTGATGATGTTATGTGATTCCATGATCGGCCGTTGATTCTTTCGCTTAGATATAATCATTGATATATTCTTGAAGGACGAGCCCTAATTAACTCTACCAACCATGCTCTATTGATACATCTTGATTGCTAGTTTTTGTTTGCTTTGGAGCTCTATGAGTTTGTTTTGTTATTGTGACTTTTGAAATTTCCAATCATGTATCATTTTTGTAATGAATGGAAATTTCTTTTGACAAAAAATATAAAAAATTTACAGATTATAGTAAACAATAATTACTAGTTGAATCAAATTAAGTAGATTATAGAAAAATTTATAGTAAGTCGAATGTAGATCGTCAACCCTATAATTTGTTCTTCCATTTGGTGCCTCAGTCATCCTTAATCTTGATGTATTGCGTAATAAGTTCCGAATTCATCCCTCACCCTTTTTTACATGGATCAAAGGCTGAGATCAACGAGGCACCAAATGGGAGAACAATTTAAATGTTGAACATGAAGATAGAAGAAAGATCTAAGAGAGTTTCATATTACTAACACTCTGCAACATCAGATCAAAAATCTCATGTCGTTGGCTGACCCGTCACAATCATTAAGACAAAGGAATTATAACCTTTAGGGGATATTATCCCTACAATTAACAAAGTGACATAATCAATTTTATAATTGTGCATTTAAACAAATTACTCATTATACTTATATTTGTATTTTTAACAGTATCCAAAATTCATTGTGGAATGTGGATCATGGTAAATGCAAAGGGACACAAGTAATGCTAAGTATGGATTGATAAAATAGACTAAATAGTTTGTGAAGAACTTCCTAATAATAGTGAATTAGTGTATGACATGCTATTAAGTTTTAAATATTGGATGATGCAATAAGTCTCAAGCGCTCTCTCTCTCTCTCTCTCTCTCTCTCTCTCTCTCTCTGTTTATTATTATTATTATTATTATTATTATTATTATTATTATTATTATTATTATTATTATTATTATTATTATTATTTATAAAAAGTTGCGATTAACTTCTTCCACCGGAACCTACCCATGTGGTGGTCCCATAAGTAGCCACATATGAGAGATCTAGATAAATTTTTATATGAGCGGAGCATATATATATTGAATTTAATTTGGAGCATCTAACACGGTTCTCATGCAACTTGTATCAATCCTAGCAGTTCGTATCGAGTCTAGTATACATTGGGTTTCTCAATATTTTATCAAAAATCGCAAATTTGATCACTAGATGGAATTCATTACACTTTTTAACAAAGAAAATTCTCGATTACTCCCTAGAAAAGGTTTAGCAATTCACCGCACTTCATAATAAAAGGTGCTGCATTTATAATGTAATATGACATCAAAGATGATATTGTTTAAGCCCCAAAACAACACCTTTACTAACCAAATTAACGAAATATAACACATTTAAGAAATAATATCTAGTATAATGTTTAGAGGTTATTTAAATGTGTCTCGTTAAACATGTATAGTTGAGAAAAGTAGCATGTTAATTTATTTAATTAGAGTGACATAAATGAATTTAAGAGTTGATCTGCAAAGATACACATTTATTATTCATCCGTACATTGAAACCGACCACGATTGAGCTCCGACAACATGATCATTTAAAAGACAATATGTGACTGATCAAAGCATCCAATGCTTGGTATGAAGGGCCGCCTTGTCGCACGGAGATACTGGCCTTCTCCTTCAAAACCAATGCCCTCTCTCTTATTTCTGCTCCTTCTCTCTCCGCCAGCAGCCTCTTGATGGACCTTGCAATGTTCTCTCTCAAGCCCGCCATTCAAGTGCACTCCAATTCTCCAAACATCGCTCACATACCTTGCATTCACTCCTTGATCAGCAAAACGAGGCATGCACAACATTGGCACTCCTTCACTTATGCTTTCCAAAGTTGAGTTCCAACCGCTGTGGGTCCAAAATGCTCCGACAGCAGGATGAGCCAACACTTCCTTCTGGGGTGCCCATTTCACTATCTTCCCTCTCCTTCCAATGCCTTGAGAAAGTGGCTCGGTGACTTCTCTAGCCACTCCGGATCGTGGACTGACCTGGGCCGGACCACCCATAAAAAGGGCTTCTCTGAGTCAGCTAGGCCTAACGCAATCTCCAACATTTCTGCCTCGCTCATGGCCGCGAGGCTCCCAAAGCTCACGTAGATCACAGACTTGGGCGGCTGTTTGTCTAGCCAGGAGATGCAGTCCGTGTCCTCTGCTTGTGAGCTGCTCGAAGGAGATATCACGCAGAATCTGTGAGATGGACCGATCGGAAAAAAAGGAACTGACAAAACTTCCCGGAGAGACGCGAGATCAGAGTGCTCAAGCTCTTCGAATGTGTTGATGATGACGCCAGAAGAGTCCTTGATTACTGCGATCAGGTTATCCAAAATTCGGAACATTACCTCCGGTTTCTGTGGATCGACTGCCGGGATGTCTTTAACTAGTAAGGGCGGAAACTCCTTCACTGCCTCTTCGGATCGGGAACCTGATACACTCCGTACGAGAAACTTTACTTTATGAGAAAAAGGCATTCCCTTGGCAAGGAAAATATCTAAAGGAGCAAGCAATACATGGATCTTGACATCCAGACATGCCTATATGATTTCATCCAGAAAACTACTGCCATACACATGCATCGCACGGATTTGTATGATCTACACCTATAATTATTTTCCAATAAAACCAGTAAATTTTCCTGTGAAAAGCTTTATTAAATTGTTACATTCGGCATAAGAAATAAAGCACCAGACAGATCCTTCCAATCGTGTACATTGCTGGAGCGCCGGATGATAGGGGTCAGTTGCCATAGGTCTTCATTGGGGTTTAAAGGCCCTTGGGCAAATGCAGGTACTATATGGCAATATTTTTAGAGAGCTTTGGGGAGACGCAATTGCATCTCCAAAGCCCTCTGAGTCCCTTAACCCTAGGAAAATCTGTAGGAGCTTTGAGCTTTGGTATTTTGGAATGCTGATGCACTTTTTTCTTCCAATTTTGGCCAAAATTTTCTTTCAAAATTCGAAGATGTCCTCACTCTTTTCCATTGCTTGATGTTACCGGTGATGCCATAACTAACCGCTGACGAACCCTTGCCAAGGGTCACCAAAGGCAATAACAGCTGGTGCTAATCCTGGCTCGCCGATGGCCTAAACTCTTTGCCAAGATCGATGAAATGTCGTGTTCAATTTTATGTTGTTTGTGTGATTTTTTTCTCAAATACCATTTGAACCAAAATTATTTCGTAGTGTACTTTTAAATTACACTTGACCAAACAAAATTTGTATTTCGAAGAATACCATTTAACCAGCCATCTTTGCATTTTCCCAAAGGTCTTCCTTAAGAGCCCAACCAAATGCAATATGAGGACCCTGAAGTCTTAATGAGTAATTTAGTAATTATTCTGAAACTTGATATAGCAACGCGCTGGGGAACATTGCTAGTTTTCTTATGATTCATGATCACCAACTTGTGCTGAAAGAACATATGGTTAAGCAATCAACAATGCGATAATGATTTAGTAAGATAATTATTTTTTTTTTGTCAAATAGTAAGATAATTAGTTAATCAGTAAATTTTATTACATGGTTTGATAAATTGGGTTATGTAAGTTGATCAGGAATATTGTCCAAAAAATGCTAAACCTATTATATTTATGTCAATTAAGTCTTAAATTTTTCAATTTTGTCAATTAAATTTTAAATCTTTTCACTCTTTGCCAATTGAGTCCCTTTGTCAATTTTGGTTGGAAATAGCTAAGCTAAGTACCGGTAGTGCCAAGTGGCACTACCAATACTGACATGGATAATTATTAATAATATTTTAGCATTTCTTAAATTTCTTTATTAATTTTTATTTTTTATTTTTTCTTTCTTTTTGTTTTCCTTTCTTCTACCTTTTCCTCTTGCCGGTGGTTGGCCGCTAGCCATGGCTGGGTTGGCTACCCTCCATAGCCATCAACAAGGACCGACTAGGCAAGGCAATCCGAGTCACAAGCAAAAGGGAGAAGAAAAGGAAAAAAATCATAAAAAGAATTTAAAGAACTCAAAATATTATATGAAAATATTATTGAAAATTGTTCATATCGGCGCTCACCATCCTATGTGGTATTGCCAAATCTACGTTAGTAATTTTTGGGAAAAATTAACCATATGGACTCGGTTGACAAAAATAAAAAGTTTAGTACTCAATTGGCAAAATTAAAAGTTTTAAGTCTAAATTGGTAAAAGCGCAATAAATTTAGGACAGTTTGAACAATTTTCCCTAAGTCAATCTTAATACTCTAAGGCTCCATTCATTTCGTGAAAATTTTAACGTTTCTAGAAATCATTTTCCAAGAAGCCATTTTTCAGGAAAATAACCATATTTTCAGGGTGCTTGGCTAAATTTTGAAAATGAACTAGAAAATATTTTCCTCCGTTCAGTAAGGAAAATCTTTTCCTACATGCACTCATTTTCAATAATTTTTTTATTATTTTATTTTTTAAAATCAATTTTTTTTAAATTTTTTCTTTCTTTCTTCCCTTCTTCCCGGGCCTTCTTTTCTTTTCTTTTCTTCTTCTTCTTTGGCCTTGGCTAATCATTGGCTATGGCAATGGGCGGCTAACAACCTGCCATTGCTAGCTCCAAACTCCCCCTAGGCCGGTGAGGCTTGAGCTCATAAGATTCGACAAGGTCAAACCTTGCTTGATCTAGCAATGCCGAGGCCAGCAAGCTCGAGCCTCGCCAGATCCGGCAAGCTAGATGGGGCTCGAGCCTCGCTCGAGTTTGCCAAAGACCCTTGTCGGCCTTTGGTGACCTTGGGCGAGGCTCGAGCCTGCCTAGCTCGCCCGATGTGGCGAGGCCTGAGCTCGGCGGCCTTAAGCAAGCTTGACTTTGCCAAATCAGACAAGGCTCAACGTCGCCGGCCTAGGATGAGGTTAGAGCTCACTAGTGGCTGGTCGTTGGCAGTCACCGTAGCCAATGACCGGCCAAGCCTAAGGAAGAAGAAGAAGAAGAAAGAAAAAGGAAAAGAAATAAAGAAAAATTCGATTTTTAAAAAAGAAAACATAAAAAAAAGTATTTGGTAAAAGAAAGTGAAGTGGAAGAAGTTATAAAAAGTGGAAAACATTTTCCCATTTTTCGGATGGCGGAAAATATTTTCTTTTAACTAGTTCAATTTCTGTGAAACGAATGCCGAGAAATTTGGAAACAGTTTTTCTATAAGATATTTTCTATGAAACGAATGGAGAATAAGATTTATGATAATATGGTTAAACAAAATTGAATTTGATCACCCATATGCATTGGCAGAAGCCCTTCGTAAAACTTGGGCAATGAAGGCAAAACTAGACTTTTCCGTTAAATTATCACAGAACCCACATAAAATCAGAATTTTTTAATCGAGAAACGAGATGAACAGACTCACACCATGAAACACTAGAAAAGCTTACCAAGTACCGGAACGTATCCTTTCTCCTTGAGAACGGGAAATATGGTAGCAATATAAAGAAAAGCTGCGCCGGCGGTCCGCAGCACCAATGCATGGACCTTCAGCCTCTGGGCTACACTGCACGTAAAGCTGAACATAGAATCTGATATCAAGCAAGCGATGGGCGCCGCATCGCCACCCTGCGATGACACCATTTCCCGCAGGCATTCCTCGAAGGGGACTGCGCACCGGACGTCGAGGAGTGCGAGGAGGCCCCGGGTGTCCAGCGTGGAAGCCTCTGATTGGTCGATGCCGTCCGTGATGGATTGGAAGGCAAAGTTGGGGTGGGAGGACGGATCTGGGGCGTTGAAGTTGGTGTGGACGATGGTGATGGAGAAGCCTCGGGCGTAAAGGATCCGACCCAGTTGGAGCATTGAATTCATGTGGCCTTGGAATGGATGAGGAAAGAGGATCAGACGGTGGTTGTTTCTTGGGTTCATTATGGACTTCGTTTCTCTGGTCGCTCGCACGTTAATGGAGGGAGGTTTTCTTGAGAGATATGCAGAAATCCTAGGTTTTTTGTTGCTTTATATGCTCTTCACGAGTTGGGTTTATAAAACTGGTATTGCTGATCATGCGAGATATAACATAGGATTAGAGATGGCTCGGTCGTGGAAACTCGTGAAATGAACATTCGATGTTTTAGGGAAGCATGGCGAGTTTGACTATTAGGTGTTTTAGTTCTAGCCCAAAAAGGGGCGAAAGAATGTTAGGTGTTCAGAGGCGAGCAAAGCGTGTGGTCAGAAATAAATGCAACTGTTGAAATAGATTGGACCAAGATTCATGATGTCGCTGGAAAAGCTTTGGTATTGCCGGCGGTAGGCCTGCACAAAAATGCAGTTTGTGTCCTTTTTTTTGTGTTTACCTGCATACGTATATATATTCTATTTACATATTTTGCTTCAAAAAAGAAAATGCACTCTTTTCATCTTGTGGTTTGTCTAATAACTAGTGATTCACATCATCTAGGTAAAATATGGATAAGTATCATTACAAGATGCAAAGTTCGAAAACGTCTTTGTAAACATTTGGAACCAATTTTCCTTGCATAAAAGGTCATAAGTAATCGTGTTTCTCATGCTTGTCTCCGCTCATTTTATTTTCTCCATTATACACCCCTTTTTTTTGTTGTGAATTTCTGTCTTTTTATCTCTCTCCCTCGTCGCACATGATGATATTAGTTTTCTTATCATTGAAATGTGGGAAGGAGCTATCCACGTCGAGGACTCTTTCTGAGCATTACTGTAGAAGTTTTACGCCTAGAATAGAATGTTCGATTTGAATCATAATCACAGCTTATTTTGAACGAACCCATCGCCCCATCACAAAGCTATCAGGGGCATAGATGGGAATGGCGATTATACCAACTTCGTTGTTGCATGCCCACTCACTCAGATTCCCGCACTACCCTACCCAAAAGTATTGATACCCACTCATCCTGTGCAACCCCAAAAGCAATAATGTATAATCGGGTAAAGTAAGATAGGGGAAAATTACCAAAAAAGTCATAAATCTATTGCAATTATGCCAATTTGGTCATAAACTTATTTTTTTGACCAATTGAATCCTAAATCTTTTACAATTATTCCCGATTAGTCCATTCGGTTAAAATTGGCCGACCGGCATCAGCAAACTTTTTTAAATAATATTTTATTTTTCAAAAATATTTTATTAATTTTAATATTTTTTTTCCTTTTTCCTTTTTTTTTTTTTTCCATTCTCCCTCCTCCCTCCCCCTTCCTTTGGCTCGCGACTCGCCAGCTGGCCGGGTCGCCGAATTGAGGCAATTCGGCAGCTCGCCTTGCTAGTCGGCGAGCTCGCACCCAGCAACGGCAGAGCAAGCCCCCGCTGGATTTGGTGAGGGCTCGCCTCACGGTCGTTGGGCGAGGCGAGCCCTCGCCAGACACGACGGCGTGTGACATCCCAAATTTTCAACCCTGTCTTCTACTGAATAAATCGGGCATTTCATTGACGCGTCTATAGGGTTATTCTCGAGCCGATCACTCTTGAGATAACTAGACTATCTAGGGAAAATTATTAAGGAATTTTAAGGTAATAGACTTGAGAACTCGATCAAGAATCGGCTTCTTGACCGTGTCCATCTTTAGAGGCCATTACGGCACGATTAAAAATCGATTTGAAATCGAGATAGACTAGATCGACGAGAGATGTGTGGCTAATCGTGGGTGACACCACGAATTAGAAAATTCTCGTCGGCCGACACTAGACGATTTTCTTATTGTTTGGTACCCTGTGTCCGTAATTGAATCATCGAGATTTTCACGACAATCAAGAGTCGCCATTGAGTCGAGTGGGTTCATAGTGGCTCGAAGAAAATCGATCACAAGTTCTGAAAACTACCCGATAGTTTAGGTCACGCTAAAAACGCGTCGAATGAAAATTAACCGCCAATTCGAGTCCGATTTCAAATTGAAGTTTTGGCCATGTCACAATAAATTTTAGGAGCATCGACTCGGTCTCGAAGATTTTTCGACAACCGACACTTTTTGGGAAAAAAGTCGTCGCCGGGTTGTTTTAGTGCGAGAAAATGCCGGAAATGGTTTTCGGTTGCAAATTGAGATGCATGTTGGATGCATGGGTGAAGAAAAATAACGAGTGAAACATTGAGGCGTTGATTGATTTTTTTTATGAAGCCAAATGAGGATGAATTCAGATTTTTTCAAGTGTCCAATTGAGAGGAGATGATGCCAATTTCGTAATCCCCCTCATGCCTACCAAAATGCACCATTTGAGGTGTTGTGAGGTGTTGGTGTGGGCTCATTGGAGAGCTCAAGGATTAGACATGGCCAAAGACCACTGTCTTGGAGATATTTGTGGAAAAATCAAGCCCAAGGGACCCTCCATCCCTTTTTTCATCTCTATCTCCTTGCATTCTCTCACCCACCGTCCACCTCCATCCCCTCTCTCCCGATTCCTTCGTGCGACACCAGCACCAGCAGAGAGAAAGGAACCCAGCTTCTTCAATCTTCGGTCAGTTTGCACCAAAGGAAAGGCCACGTCTTCCCTCCACCGAAACCGCAGCTGCCAACGTCGCACGAAGCTGCTCCTCCAGTCAACTTCTTCTCCACCGAGATCCCGGCAGGCTGCCACGCGTTCGTTCATCCTCATCTCCGGTCAATCTTCAGCGAAGAAGACCACCTTGCTGCATCCACCTTGGTCGGCCACTCACGCCAGCTCCACACCCCCACCAAACCGCACGTCTCTGCCAGCGTTTCTTTCCCCACGGAGTTGCCACCGAAATCCCTTGAAGCACCAACGTTGACCCTTGCTCAGCCAACGTGCGACAGCTGCCTCTTCTTCGGCCAACACCGCAACCCATCGAAGACCAACAAAACTGCCGCAGCTGCTTCACCGTCCACGCATCCAAGCTGCTTCTGCGTGGGCTCTCTTCATCATTCGGTCCAAGTCTCCAAGCTTGGCCAGCGTTCAGCGAAGAAGAACGCCTGCCAGCTACCTTCGTCCGCGAGGTCTTCCACGAAGCAGATCCGTGGCCGCGTCTTCCCCAGCTCAGCCACCGAAGCTGCTTCTGTCTTCGGTCCAACAGCCCAGCAGTTGGGCCATTGAAGCCAAGTGAATTCGCAAGCCCAGTTTTTTAGGCCCAAAAATCCAGCAACTCCATTAAGCCCAATCGCAGCTAGACCCAAATCCAAGAGCAAGCCCATTCCAGTGCAAGGACAAATCTCATTTGGGCTGAGATTTGTTGGGTCAAGCTTAAGGCCCGGTCCAAGCCCGCCGGTGTTGTCAAAAGTCCATTTCGGCCGCCGTCGCGTGATTCGATCTCCTTTTGTCAAGTGAGTTTTACTCACTAAAGCTTTCTTAGTTTGCTAATTATACTTAAGGTTGGTTAGATTTAATTAAATGCAATTAGGTGGTTAGATTAGTTTAGATCAATTAAATTAGAGACTTAATGATGCATGTTAGGTGGTTAGAAATAGACATTAGCAAGTAGACATGCCATGTTATTTATGGAACGAGTCTCGGTAATTTTCCGGGCTTGTCTCGGTATCCAATTCGGCATTATGAGCCTAAATTGGATTTTTATAATTATTTATTTAATTTTCGAAATTAATTATTTAATTATTTATTTTTCCGGAAATTCAACCGGGATGGCCGGTGACCGGAATTTCGTGCTGATTGTCGTGGTGCAGTCCGTTTATTTATTTGAGCTTTATTTGGTGCTAAAGTAATTTAGGAGTGAATTTAAGATTTATTCCTAAATTGAATCTGGAGAGGGTCGGGTGGGACTGTAAAGCCACTAGTTCTTGAAAGGGTCGGGTGGGACCGTAAAGCCACTAGTTCTTGAGAGGGTCGGGTGGGACCGTAAAGCCACTAGATCTTGAGAGGGTCGGGTGGGACCGTAAAGCCACTAAATCTAAGGAATTGCTTGAAGTAGGATGAACGACCTAGAAAGGGTCCGACTGACATGAAATCGACTAAGTCGATTTGATCGATGCTTCGATCGGTGATGTGATTGTTTGAATGCCTATTGAACCGTACTAATATGCGGATGGAATGCGAGGCCAAGGTAAGTCCTCCAACTCGTGTTGTGTTTAGGCAGCCTATAGTGTATTGGCTTTCTAATCGAGTCTTAGGGAGTAGGACTCACTGAGACGTGGTCTCATTAGTTATCGAATAACCATTTCAGGACCCTGAGGAGAAGCTAAGGAAGAGGAACCTGAAGGGGAGAAAGACTTTTGAAGAAGAAGATGATCCAAAGAGGGATCTTGAATATAACCCGGATGTGGACTGAGATCCCATCCCTCTTGTAAACCCTGTCTTAGCGTAGATAGGTGTGAGACAAGTATGATGTGAATAGTTTTGTAAATATACTATGAGTTGTGCTGTTAATGAAAGTGTGGTTGTGAATTTCAATATGAAAAATATGGCCTACTTTCCTATCCCATTGTTTTATTGGTTGGGGATTTATAATTGCTTCCGCATGTGCTTAATAAATAGAAATGGTCGGCGATACATAGTTCTGGGATATCGCATTCATAAATCGACCAAGTAGAAGGATGTGCACGCGTCCGAGGATCGAGGCGTGACAACCCCTTTTTGTGGTATCAGAGCGAAGTTCAAGATTGGAGTGATAAGGAGCGTTGACCATGGGATAGTTAGTAGGAAAGGCCTTTAAATTCATGCTTGGTGCATGTCTCGTGTTAGGCGAGTGCTAAAATAATTTGTTGTTTGAGTCGCTCTGTTTCTAATTCAGTGTTGAATTGGAAGCAGGTGTCAGTTCTTTAAAGCGACACTATGAGCGATCACGAGCCGATGACTCCTGCAAAGAGGGCCAGTAGGGTCGTGACTCGAGGTAGAGCGCCGACTAGAGTCGGTACCCGAGGAGGCCGTGGTTGAGAGCCAGCACAGGCTAGCGCGAGTGGAATGATTCCACCGGTTGTAGATGCTAGAGTAGCACCACCTCCTGTTGGTGCTGGGGTAGCAACCCCGGGTGAGCAAGGAACTGTCGGAATCAACCAGGCTCTAGATGCTATGCGGGAGATAATGGGGCAACAGCCGAGATCGATCGCCACCTTTATCGCCGTTGAAGCCGCCGCCATTGCCGCCGCCAATGCTGCCGCAGTTGTTGCACCCGTAGTTGCACTGCCGTCGCCCCGCTGCAAAGACTACCGGGAGTTGTGGCCGGCGGGAGGCCGGTTCACCAGTTAGTGGATCAGTTCTTAAAGATGAATCCGCCAAAATTCATGGGTACCGGAGACCCTGAGGCCGCATCTCTGTGGGTACAGGATTTGGACAAAGCATTTGCACTTCTGATGTGCAATGTGGAAGAAAAGGTGTTACTGGCTATGTACCAACTTCAAGGTAACGCTAATATATGGTAGAGATCCGCCAAAGATATAGTATTCCCGGAAGGTGTGGTCCAAGTGTGGGACACCTTCCTCAGAGCTTTTAATGATCAGTACTTTTCAAGTACTGCTCGGGAACAAAAGATAGAGGAGTTCTACCGTCTGCGCAGGGAGCATGACAGGTTGACCAATATGGGGTCAAGTTCACGAACTGTCACAAGTATGCTCCTAAGCGATAGAAGACCGAAGAGAAAGCTCGGAAGTTCAAAAGTGGTCTTCATACTAAATTGAAACAACCTCTGCTACCATGGGACTTGAAAGATTACAGAGAGGTTTATCGTCGAGCCCAGATGATAGAGCGAGGATTGAGTGAACAAGCTGCCTTGTCGGGGTCGAGATTTGGGGTTAACCGGGAAGCGATCAAGCAAGGGAAGAGGTCGATGTTAGGGAACAGATTCCAAGGTCCGCCTAGCAAGAAGGGTGGATTTGGTAGGCCAATGGCCGATAGAATGGGACCGTGTCGCCTTTGTGGGAGACGACATGGGTCAGCACCATGTCCAGCTAGGATGGGTGTGTGTTATGAATGTGGCCAACAGGGCCACATAGCTAGACATTGTCTCAATAGGCCAAGGAGATAACCGCAGCTACCACCGCCACCGCCACGAGGACGGATCGGAGGGTATGCCCCTCGAATGTGCCGCAAGGAGGACAGAGAGACCTCCACTCAAGGCACGATTTATGCAATCACACAAGGTCGAGTGCGGAAGTCGCGCCTAACGTGATAACAGTATGGTTTCACTCAACGACCAACCCGCTTTATGCTTTGTATGATCCGGGAGCAACCCATTCATTTATTGCCGAGCGTATGTTAAGGCGATAGGAGTCGGTCCTATATTATTGGAGTCGACCATGTGCATATCTACTCCCTTGAAAGATAAAGTTATTACTGCTTTGGGATGTTTGGGGTGCAAGTTAGTGATTGGTGAGCAAGAGGGGAAAATAGATCTTTTAGTCCTAGCCATGTATGACTTTGATTTAATAATTGGCATGGACTAGCTCACCAAGCAAAGAGCTAAAATGGACTGTTATCGTAAAGCGATTCAGTTTGACCCAATAGAGGGTGAGAGCTTCGAGTTTGTTGGGAATCGAGGAGGACCCACGATTTCCTTAATCTCGTCACCAGAGGCAACTCGTCTATTAAACGAGGGTTGTCAAGGTTACCTGGCAACTGTCGTGGATATGACAGTTGAGGAGCTGAAAGTGGAAGACATTCCAGTAGTTCAAGAATTTCCAGATGTCTTTCCAAAGGAATTGCCAGGTCTACCGCCAGAAAGAGAGATTGAATTTGTGATTGAACTAGCACCGGGGACAGAGCCGATCTCAAAGGCACCATACATAATGGCATTGACAGAATTGAAAGAATTGAAAGTACAGATGCAGGAATTATTAGACAAAGGATTTATTCGTCCTAGCGCATCACCTTGGGAAGCGCCGGTTTTGTTTGTAAAGAAGAAAGATGGTTCATTGTGTTTGTGCATCGATTATAGACAACTCAACCAAGTGACCATTAAGAATAAGTATCCACTCCCAAGGATTGTTGATATGTTCAATCAGTTACAAGGAGCATCAATGTTCTCGAAGATTGATTTGAGGACGGGATATCATCAGCTGAGAATTAAGAAAGAGGATATTCCTAAGTTAGCATTTCATACTCGGTATGGTCACTATGAGTTTACAATGATGCCATTCGGGTTGTGAATGCTCAGTGCTTTCATGGATATGATGAACCGCATATTCAAGGAATATCTAGATCAGTTTGTGATCGTGTTCATTGATGATATCTTGGTCTATTCAAGAAGTGACGAAGAGCATGAGAATCATCTGAGATTAGTGCTCCAGACTTTAAGGACGCATCAGTTGTATGCTAAGTTTAGCAAATGCGAGTTTTGGTTGACTTGTGTTGCATTTTTAGGTCATGTGATTTCCGGAGAAGGAATCTTCGTCGACCCGAGCAAGATAGAAGTCGTGATCAATTGGCAGAGACTGACATCAGTGACAGAAATTAGAAGTTTTCTGGGATTGGCGGGTTATTACAGACGGTTTGTAGAAGGTTTCTCAGCATTAGCATCGCCTCTAACTAAGCTCACGAAGAAAGATGAGAAGTTCATATGGACAGACAAGTGCGAGCGTAGTTTTCAAGAGCTAAAGGAAAAGCTGACTACCGCACCTGTGCTGACAATTACATCCGGTCCTGGAGGATTCGAGATCTATAGTGATACGTCTTTTAGAGGGTTAGGTTGCGTGCTGATGCAACATGGCAGAGTTGTTGCATACGCCTCCCGTCAATTGAGACCTCATGAGCAAAATTATCCGACGCATGACTTAGAGCTCGCGGCGATTATCTTTGCCTTGAAGATTTGGAGACATTATTTGTGTGGTGAAAAATTTCAGATCTTCACGGACCATCAAAGTCTCAAGTATTTATTCTCTCAAAAGGAGTTGAACATGAGACAGCGCAGATGGATAGAATTGCTTAAAGACTACGACCGTGATATTTTATATCACCCCAGAAAGGCGAACAAGGTCGCCGATGCTTTAAGTCGAAAGTCTTCAGTGGCTCATATACTGATTAAGGAATGGAACTTAATCGAGAGAGCTCGGGATTCGATATTCAAATTTGAGGTGGGCCACCTCTTGAGTTTTATGGCCACCCTCAGAATTGAACCGGATGTCCAGGTTAGAATCAAACAACTCCAACCGACAGATCCAGATGTACAGAGAATTCTTCAGGAAGATGCAAATAAAATGAAGGCTGATTTTCAGATTGCTGATGACGGGACTTTAAGGTTCCAAGGACGTTTGGTTGTACCTGACGATGTAGAGCTTAGAGAAGAAATTTTATCGAAGCACATCGTAGCGATTCAGCATTCATCCCGAAGCACTAAGATGTATCGAGAATCTGCGTCAACACTATTGGTGGTCGAGTATGAAGCGGATATCGCCAAACATGTGGCCAAGTGTTTGACATGTCAACGGGTAAAAGCTCGCATTGCAAGCCGGGAGGACTTCGCAACCTCTCGCAATCCCAGTGGAAATGGGAACATATCACGATGGACTTTGTGACTAGACTACCGAGGAGTCAAAGAGGAAATGATTCAATTTGGGTGGTAGTCGACAGGCTGACGAAGTCGGCTCACTTTATTGCAGTTCGAAAGGACCTCAGTTTGGATAGGCACGCAGACCTATATGTGCGCCAAGTGGTTCGAATGCATGGAGTGCCGGTTACGATAACATTTGATAGAGACCCGAGATTTACTGCTGCTTTTTGGAAGAGCTTGCAGAGTACCCTTGGTACAAAGCTTCAGTACAGTACAGCATATCATCCCCAAACAGATGGCCAGTCTGAGAGGACAATACAGACTCTCGAGGACATGCTGAGAGCTTGTGTAATAGACTTCAAGGGAAGTTGGGAAGATCAACTTCATCTAATAGAATTCGCCTACAACAACAGTTATCAACAGAGTATTCAAATGGCTCCTTTTGAAGCACTGTATGGCAGAGCGTGCAAAACTCCAGTATGTTGGGATGATGTCGAGGAAAGGAAGATAACAGGCCCAGAGTTGGTTCAGCAGTCAGTAGATGCCGTGGCAGTGATCAGAGACAGATTAAAGACAACGCAGAGCAGACATAAAAGTTATGCAGATAAGCGTCGAAGGTCTTTGGAATTCCAAGTTGGTGATCACGTTTTTCTGAAAGTGTCACCAATGAGGGGAACTTCGCGCTTTGGTAAGAAAGGCAAATTGAGTCCGAGGTTCGTAGGTCCGTTTGAGATTCTTGAGAGAATTGGGACTTTAGCGTATCATCTAGTGTTGCCGCCAAGATTGGCGCAAGTGCATGACATCTTTCACGTGTCGATGTTAAGGAAGTACGAGCCTGACCCGACCCACGTGCTCAATTTCGAGGAATTGGACGTGGATGACTGTGTGTCATACGTTGAAAGACCGGTCCAGTTGTCGATCGCAAAGAGCAAGTTCTGCGTACAAAGACCATCCCGTTGGTCAAAGTGGTCCAGCAACACCACGGTGCGAAGGAGCAACATGGGAGACCGAGGAGTCAATGAGAGAATTGTACCCCACCTTTTTAATCAAGTCTTGTAAGGTTTAAATTTCGAGGACGAAATTTTTATAAGAGGGGAAGAGTTGTGACATCCCAAATTTTCAACCTGTCTTCTGCGAATAAATCGGGCATTTCATTGACGCGTCTATAGGGTTATTCTCAGAGCCGATCACTCTCGAGATAACTAGACTATCTGGGAAAATTATTAAGGAATTTTAAGGCAATAGACTTGAAAACTCGATCAAGAATCGGCTTCTCGACCGTGTCCATCTTTAGAGGCCATTACGGCACAGTTAAAAATCGATTTGAAATCAGAGATAGACTGGATCGACGAGATGTGTGGCTAATCGTGGGTGACACCACTAATTAGAAAATTCTCGTCGACGACACTAGGCGATTTTCTTATTGTTTGGTACCCCAGTGTCCGTAATTGAATCATCGAGATTTTCACGACAATCAAGAGTCGCCATTGAGTCGAGTGGGTTCATAGTGGCTCGAAGAAAATCGACCACGGGTCATTTGCCTTAAAAAGTTCCCGAAAACTACCCGATAGTCTAGGTCACGCTAAAAACGCGCCGAATGAAAATTAACCGCCAATTCCGAGTCCGATTTCAGAAATTGAAGTTTTGGCCATGTCACAATAAATTTTAGGAGCATCGACTCGGTCTCGGAAGATTTTTCGACAACCGACACTTTTGGGAAAAAGTCGTCATTTGGGTTGTTTTTAGTGCGAAAATGCCGGAAATGGTTTTCAGTTGCAAAATTGAGATGCATGTTGGATGCATGGGTGAAGAAAAATAACGAGTGAAACATTGAGGCGTTGATTGATTTTTTTTATGAAGCCAAATGAGGATGAATTGAGATTTTTCAAGTGTCCAATTGAGAGGAGATGATGCCAATTTCGTAATCCCCCTCATGCCTAGCCAAAATGCACCATTTGAGGTGTTGTGAGAAGTGTTGGTGTGGCTCATTGGAGGCCAAGGGATTATACATGGTCAAGACTAGGGGTGAGCAGGTTTAGGGTCGACCACTGGACCGATCTGGGCCGGCCCAACCTTTCTTAGGTCCTGGTCCGGTTCCCAAGGGACTGGGTCGGTCCTTGGTCCTCAAATTTGGGACCAACACCGTGCGGGTTGGTCCTCAGTCCTAAGAGTTTTGGGTCGGTCCAACCCTGGACCAACCCTGTATATTATATTATATTGAGATGTTCTATCAATAGCACTAATAGTAATTTCAATTTAAAACTTTTGTTAAGTATTAATTATGTGTCGTTTGTTTTGTTTTCAAGTGTTTAGAAGTTCAAGTGAATTAACAAGATGTGAAGTTATATATTCATGGTTTATATTAAGTATTTTGAACTTTTTATGATTAATTTGTATTTTACTAATGAATTTCAGCTGCACTTTGCTTTTTAATTTGTGTCAAATGGTAGAAGTTTTGAAGAGTAGAGTAGTACTTTGCTTGCTACGGTGATTTGCTAGTCAAGTGGTGTAAAGCTCATTTTTTGGTTGAGTAGACTCTACATGATCAAATGCTAGTCAATTGGTGCGAAACTCATTTTTTGGTTGAGTGGACTCTACATGATCGGGAATGTTATAAATATTAAAGATAGATGATTACAAGAACTTTCCATCTTGTCCCATATCTCGATGAGTTAGCGGATACGAAATTTCTATTATTGTGTCATCTTAAATTTTGCTAAATATGTATTGGTATTTTATAGTTTAGTTGCACGGTATTGTTGATGGATGTGTAATTTGAATTTGTAGGTTTGCTTTTTGGAAGTATAAAAAATAAGACGAAAAAAATTATCAATCGGTCCCTGGTTGACCACAGGCCGGACCGAACCATTGGGTCGGTCCGGTCCTTGGTCCCAGGCTCAATAGGATCGTTCCTCGGTCCCAAAAATTGAGGGCCAGACACCGTATGGGTTGGTCCTAGGGTTAGGGGGTGGCCTGGACTAACCCGGACCATGCTCACCCCTAGTCAAGACCAAGTCTTGGAGATATTTGTGGAAAAATCAAGCCCAAGGGACCCTCCATCCCTTTTTCATCTCTATCTCCTTGCATTCTCTCACCCACCGTCCACCTCCATCCCCTCTCTCCCGATTCCTTCGTGCGACACCAGCACCAGCAGAGAGAAAGGAACCCAGCTTCTTCAATCTTCGGTCAGTTTGCACCAAAGGAAAGGCCACGTCTTCTCTCCACCGAAACCGCAGCTGCCAACGTCCGCACGAAGCTGCTCCTCCAGTCAACTTCTTCTCCACCGAGATCCCGGCAGGCTGCCACGCGTTCGTTCATCCTCATCTCCGGTCAATCTTCAGCGAAGAAGACCACCTTGCTGCATCCACCTTGGTCGGCCACTCACGCCAGCTCCACACCCCCACCAAACCGCACGTCTCTGCCAGCGTTTCTTTCCCCACGGAGTTGCCACCGAAATCCCTTGAAGCACCAACGTTGACCCTTGCTCAGCCAACGTGCGACAGCTGCCTCTTCTTCGGCCAACACCGCAACCCATCGAAGACCAACAAAACTGCCGCAGCTGCTTCACCGTCCACGCATCAAGCTGCTTCTGCGTGGGCTCTCTTCATCATTCGGTCCAAGTCTCCAAGCTTGGCCAGCGTTCAGCGAAGAAGAACGCCTGCCAGCTACCTTCGTCCGCGAGGTCTTCCACGAAGCAGATCCGTGGCCGCGTCTTCCCCAGCTCAGCCACCGAAGCTGCTTCTGTCTTCGGTCCAACAGCCCAGCAGTTGGGCCATTGAAGCCAAGTGAATTCGCAAGCCCAGTTTTTAGGCCCAAAATCCAGCAACTCCATTAAGCCCAATCGCAGCTAGACCCAAATCCAAGAGCAAGCCCATTCCAGTGCAAGGACAAATCTCATTTGGGCTGAGATTTGTTGGGTCAAGCTTAAGGCCCGGTCCAAGCCCGCCGGTGTTGTCAAAAGTCCAATTTCGGCCGCCGTCGCGGTGATTCGATCTCCGCTTTTGTCAAGTGAGTTTTACTCACTAAAGCTTTCTTAGTTTGCTAATTATACTTAAGGTTGGTTAGATTTAATTAAATGCAATTAGGTGGTTAGATTAGTTTAGATCAATTAAATTAGAGACTTAATGATGCATGTTAGGTGGTTAGAAATAGACATTAGCAAGTAGACATGCCATGTTATTTATGAAACGAGTCTCGGTAATTTTCCGGGCTTGTCTCGGTATCAATTCGGCATTATGAGCCTAAATTGGATTTTTATAATTATTTATTTAATTTTCGAAATTAATTATTTAATTATTTATTTTTCCGGAAATTCAACCGGGATGGCCGGTGACCGGAATTTCGTGCTGATTGTCGTGGTGCCGAGTCCGTTTATTTATTTGAGCTTTATTTGGTGCTAAAGTAATTTAGGAGTGAATTTAAGATTTATTCCTAAATTGAATGCGAGAGGGTCGGGTGGGGCCGTAAAGCCACTAGTTCTTGAAAGGGTCGGGTGGGACCGTAAAGCCACTAGATCTTGAGAGGGTCGGGTGGGACCGTAAAGCCACTAAATCTAAGGAATTGCTTGAAGTAGGATGAACGACCTAGAAAGGGTCCGGCGACATGAAATCGACTAAGTCGATTTGATCGATCTTCGATCGGTGATGTGATTGTTTGAATGCCTATTGAAGCTGTACTAATATGCGAGATGGAATGCGAGGCTAAGGTAAGTCCTCCAACTCGTGCCGTGTTTAGGCGTCTATAGTGTATTGGCTTTCTAATCGAGTCTTAGGGAGTAGGACTCGGCCGAGACGTGGTCTCATTGGTTATTGAATAACCATTTCGGGACCTGAGGAGAAACTAAGGAAGAGGAACCTGAAGGGGAGAAAGACTTTTGAAGAAGATGATGATCCAAAGAGGGATCTTGAATATAACCCGGATGTGGACTGAGATCCCATCCCTTTTGTAAACCCTGTCTTAGCGTAGATAGGTGTGAGACAAGTATGATGTGAATAGTTTTGTAAATATACTATGAGTTGTGTTGTTAATGAAAGTGTGGTTGTGAATTTCAATATGAAAAATATGGCCTACTTTTCCTATCCCATTGTTTTATTGGTTGGGGATTTATAATTGCTTCCGCATGTGCTTAATAAATAGAAAGGGTCGGTGATACATAGTCTGGGATATTGCATTCATAAATCGACCAAGTAGAAGGATGTGCACGCGTCCGAGGATCGAGGCGTGACACGGCGAGCCCCCTTGCGAGATTGGGCACACCCCCTCGCCTCGCTAGATCTGGCGAGGGCTCACCCGGCCGTCGGCTGGGCGGCTCGTCGGCGGCGGCGAGCCCGCCAAATCACCTCGGTCTCACCAAAGCCAAAAGAAGGAGGAAGGGAGGAGGGAGGAGGGAGAAGGGAAAACAAGGGAAAAGGAAATATATAAATAATTAATAAAATATTTCAAAAAATAAAATATTATTATAAAAAAGCTCGGCTGGCGCCAGGCCGGTTGCCACATCGCGTCGACCGCCAATTTTGGCTGGATGGACTAATCGGGAATAATTGTAAAAGGTTTAGGATTCAATTGAAAAAAAAAAGTTTATGACTGAATTGGCACAATTGCAATAGATTTAGGACTTTTTTGGTAGTTTTCCCTCATTTTAGACATTGCACGGTATATTGCCTTATTTGAAGAGTAAGGACTAGGGTTAGTTTAATCTAGCATCGGCAAGCCATGAACCTGAATATATACTTTATAGAGTAAGGCGACCAACTGTCTTACTAGACTCCTAATTGGTTTGAAATAGGTTAATGGCAACTCTAATATAATATTGATTTAATCTAAAGAATGGGAGAAA